>NW_022900934.1:9240928-9266855 GCF_012274545.1 Fukomys damarensis
CTTTGGAAGTCCAGTGTTTTGTTTAATTCTCCCCCCCCCCGCAGCCATGTCAGGGTGACAAACACTGTCTCATTTCTGTCCCAGTTGCTGTCACCACCATGCTTCATCCTGAGGCACCAACGTTTCCACCCAACATTACTCTTCCACAGCTTGTGGAAGCGTCAGTGGAAAGACAAGCGATCCCTTAATATTATGATGAAAATACTTTTGATTTTGGGGCTCTTGGGGCTCTGGAACCGTCCAGGATCCTCAAGACACAACTTGTTGGAGGACTGCTGTTCCAAACCACTCACACGCACCCAACCATCACCGTGACTCAGTCAACACACTCGCTGGAATATGAGTGTTAGCGTTATTATCTTCAGTTTTATAGATAAGAAAGCGAAGGAAAGCTCCCTGGCCTGAAATCATAGAGATGCTAAGTGTAAGGACGAGAATTTCACTGGAGTGCGAGCAGCTATTCACGATAATGAAATAAGATGTTTTATCTGATTTATCTCACAAGCATGTATTTCCAAGCTTTTCGAAGCATATATTAAGGCGATGAGGAAAAAAATAGGAAAGCCCTAAAGTGAGACAAACCAAGGAGTGGGAAGAAAGTTAAAAGGAGGAAATGATTTCTGATGACAGATTACCATTTCTCTGTGAGATTAAACTAGTTCCCCAGACAACAAGGACATGGCACTTAACATTGCATTGATGGAAAATAAAATTTAGGTTTGTAAAAATTTCATAATTTAATAATGACAAGTGTGAGCTAAAAACTTTGGGTGATTAACTTGGGTCCACGTTACAGTTTAGAGTGATGGTGCTTGGGACAGAGCCACAGGCTCCTCTGCACGCGATACATTCCTTCCTCTTTAAAGGCAATTTATCAGGACTTATCCAAGCCTATCAGAACAATCCCTTAAGACCATCCAATTTCCTTTCCCTCTAATTCCATACTTAGCAGGGCAACCCTCTGATAATTAATTTGGTTTCTCAGGTAAGTCAATACCAGAAAAGAGACTAGCTGAGTTATTGTGCCAGCTATATCGTCTCCCGTAAATGAATAAATTGGTTTGTGGATTTATCAATCTACCTCCCAGGAGTTCAGCTTGCAAGCACCACTTTTCCTAGGGTGCAGTGTCATTTGACTTGTGGACCTGCAATGTTACGTGACCAAAGTATATGGGCAGTTTTAAGACTTTCTTTACACGATATATACATGTATGGAGACAGCACACAGTGCCCCATAAATATGTATTATTTTAATGTATCATTTTAAAAATAAAAAACTTCTTTAATTGTCACCACTGCTATTGTAACAGCATATTAAAATAGACTCATTCCTGCAATGAATGGAGCCTCCCAACATTGTACAATATGCTGCCTGGATCTTATGACATAAATATTTATTTTTTAAAGTAGTTGTAAAGACTGTTTATAAAGCCACTTATTTCTCTCTGAGTCATTCCTTTAATTTGATTTTGATCAGAAGTTCACAGCAATCATTAGCTGTAACACAGATTCTTAGTTGGATCCCAGAACCCATTGTTTACTTGTTCATCTTACTATTGGAGCCCACTCTCTACCCCTAAGACTTGAAGAGCACAACCTCACCTAGTCACCTTTTTGTGTACTTCTAAATGTGGCCATCTGCCTCCACCAGGGTTCTTGAAAATGAGGACAAATGGGAAATAGAGCCACATGGAGCTCTGAATACAAGATTGAGCTTGTGCGCTGATGGAATCTGAGAAGTCCCACATTGCTCTCTGCAGCCAGAGGCCCAGGAAAGCTGGTGCTTTAGTTTCATCCCAAGTTCAAAGATCTGAAAACCAGAGGAGCCAATGATATAAGCGCTGCACTGAGTCCAAGAGAAGGATGGAGAAGTAAGTGTGTCAGTGTCCATGGCAGTGAAAGATGGATGACCTAGCCCAAGAAGAGAGAGAATAAATTCACCCTTCCTCCACCTTGTTCTTTTTAGGATCTCTGTAGATCAGAAGATGCCCATCCATACCAGCAAGGGTAAACTCCTGTTCTCACTCTACTGATTTAAATGCTCATCTCCTCTGAAAGCACTATCACAGACATACACAGAAAATGATGTTTTGCCAGCCAGCGGGGCATCCCTAGCCCTATCAAATTAGCTAATGAAATTTATCTCTGCACCATGTTTGGTCTTGGCAGTTGAATGTAGGTAGGCATGATGTGTCTGACATCTAGATTGTGTTCTTTAGAACAGAAGTTTCTTGATGTCTTTTACCCCCAGGCCTTCTGGGCCTCCACACAAAGATGATTACTCGAGATCATTATACAGGAAAGCACAATACCTGAGGGACCAGCAGAGCAATGGGGTGGAAGGAACCTGGGTTCCTGAGTGACATCAGGAAGCTGGATTGCTTTCAACCCCAAACTCCACTACCATGATACTACTTCCAAAAGAAAAATATAACACTGTGTTATTTAAGATTTCTTTCCGAGTGACTCTATTCCAGGGGCTTTTCCTATGTCCCGATAGCAGGGAGCTTAATAAAATGAGAAAACCAAATGTACACTCCTTGAGGCGTAGTCAAGACTTTATTACTATTAAACAAAGTGAGTCCTTGTGACTACAGCCCTACATGAGGTGTCCTGTCCCCCTTTCTGCACTTGTTTTCAGTTACTCTCTGTATCTCAAATTTGGTCACACCAGGCTCTTTGTTTCTCACCACTGTGGGCAACCTTTGGCTTCAGGATCTTTTATCTTCAGGCTCTTCTTTCTCTGGAATAGCCCTTCCTCCCCCATGAAACGTAAGGGAAAATTTGATCATGCCTCCTCATCTCCTTCAGGCGTTTAGTCAGGCACTACCTTCTCCATGGAGTCTCCACTGGGCACCCTATTTGACTAACAGTAGAGCTTACAACTGCCCCCATCCCCATGTGCCCTCTTCCTTTTAACCCTCGTATTTTCTTTGCTGGGCTTGTGAACATAAGATGTGTACTATATATCTTATTTTATTTCTTGTCCTTTTTGCCATATGGTACTTTTTTATATTTTGTCCCCTGCAGTAACTCCAGCTCCTAGGAAAGAATGAAACTTACTAGGAACTCAATGCATATTAGCGGTATTAATAACTTTGGCAATTTCAAGCTTATCTTTTTTTTTTTTTTTTGTACTGGGGATTGAACTCTGGTCCTGGCATTTGCAAGGCAGGCCACCGAACCGCTGAGCTAAATCTCCGGCCCAAGCTTATCTTTTCTTTATCTGTTAGACCATTGATTTATAGAAAGTTCAGGTCTCCGATATTGTAGAGGCTCTTAAAAGCTGCATGAACTGTAGATGCTCTCTCTGCACAGAGTGCTGAAGGCACACAGTAGCCCCACGTGTGTGGGAAGAGAAGTGTCCTCCTCCTGCAGCTGGGAGTTCCCTGGCTCAGGCACCTGGTGCTCCTGCCTGAAGACAGAAATTCTGCTCCTCTCACCCCATGTTGAATCTCTTACAGTCTCTCTGTGCCTTCCCCATGCCACGTCTTTGTGGATTTTTGCCTCCACAGAAGTTCTTTATCTTACAATTGGGTGGCACCCCGACAGACTCTTCAATGTTGTATATTGGAAATGGATCTACAGCTCTCTGTACATCTCTCATACAGAGCAACCTAGCTGAGCAGCACCCACAATGTAGAGTGTCAGGTGTCCCCCTGGTGACCCTGGGCTGGCCGGGTTCCGGGGCTCTCTGCATAGCTGCCCAGGGGAGTAAGTGTCGCATACCTCAGCCCATGGAAACCCCCATACTTAAAACTCGAGTGCAGTTTCATGTGTATAGGTCACTTTCACAGCACTGGACAGCGAAAATCATAAGTCATAAATCATATACGGGGTCCCCATATACACCTGGGGGCTCTTTGTCCCCAGGGAAGAAGCCATGAGTAACTGGATCATGTGTCCTTTCTAAGTGGCTGTCAGCCAGGGACCAACCAGAATGGCAATATGCAAGCCCAACTCTTGCCAACAGTGGAGAAAAGCACCCCCTTGTGATTTGTGCTCTGGCACCCCGTGCTGTCACCCTGAAGGTGGGGTTTCCCTGAGGTCACACTCTACTTAGCTTTCTGCCTTTCTTTGCCATTTTTCCCATCTCCTTACACAATTCCAGGGAGCTTTCTCCAAAACATCCCTTGCTACAAGCCATCATCTGAGGTTCTGCTTCAGGGAAGCTGACCTGAGACATCCACAGGAGCCTCTTCCCTCAAGACTGCTTTGGTCCCTTCACAGATGGAAGCCCATGTGACGCCTCCCGAAGACTAACATGACCGACGACGGACCACCTGTTGTCCTGCCCCTTGTGGAATACACATCTCAGTAAACACAGTCATCACTGGGCGCGTGAGAGGAGGGAAAAATCACTGCAGGAAGCAGGTAAAGAAAATGCCCATGTTTTGCTCAGAAGCACAGAGGCTGGACAATAATGTCCAAAACATTGAGACATGGGTTCAAGCCCAGCTCACCTATAGATGTGTTCCCTGACCCCAAAGGAACCTCCATCTGATGAATTCAAGCTACCTTGTCCCTTAGGATCAAGTGTGTGTTGAGCTTTTGATTCTTCCAAAGAAAATTATACCACTGCATAGCTCTTGTTTCCAGGCTGCTTGTTTGAATTAAAGCTTTGCAGCATTTTAGTTTATGGTATCTCAGGGGAGGAGTGAATATGTCAGTGTAATTAACTCATCTGATGAGAGAGGTCTTGTTTATTTCCCCTACAAAATACAGGTGGTGGTGGAGCTCTGGTGCATTATAGTGATGTGAATGCATTTAGAATAAATCGTATTAAGTAAACAAGGAGACAAAATGATTGTGAGGTACACATTTTATTGTTTTAAATTGTCTTGAAAATGAACTTCTGCATACCAAAAAGCCACTGCCCATCCTCTCCTCTGAGAGAGGGTTAGGGGCACTCTCAGGCTCTGCCAACTCGAAGTGACTGAAACTGGAGAGCTGTTTTCAAATTATGGCCCAGTCCCTGGGTTTCTGAGTGCTCCCTTTCTCTCTGTGCTGGGGACACAACAGTCTAAACAACTTGGAAAGTCAGTTAAAACAACCAGATGCATTTCATTTTACAAAGTCCACAGTGACGTGCATTTCCTAAGTGTGCAGGAGCGACACCACACCCAGGCGCTGAGTAAACAAAAACATAAATACACCAGAGTCTCTGCCACTTAGAGTTCAAAGTCTGAAATATATAGTAGGAAAAAGGCAATTCTATGCATCAATATTATAAACAGTATACCTCCTTTCTCCAAAAGCTTACTGAAATTGTAGAAATTGATATTTTATATGTCAGTGAATCAAGATACTGGAAAGCAGGCAGGAAGAACATGAGGTGTAAATCAGAAAGGTCGAAGATTCCTGATGTGGAGGTGAGGTGTCTGCTCGGAGTGCTGGAGATGGTAGACTGCAGGAAGCCAGAGAGGGGAACACAGTGTAAAGGGAAGAGAGGTGAGCAGGGCAGAAAAAGAAAGCGATGGGAGAAGAGACAGGTGAAGGAGAGGCCAGAGGGAGAAGGAGAAGGGGTAGTGGGAAAGAAAGGAGGAGGAAAGGAGTGGGAGAGGAAGAGGGAGGGGGATCAAGCACAGTCACGAAGAGAGCAGAGCGGAAGGAAAGAGAGGAAAAGGTGAGTGGCGAGAAGTCCGTAAAGGACTGAGAAGGAAGGGGAGACGGAGAAAGTGGGCAGCAGAGCCTTGCTGAGGGGTGACGAGGAGGAGGACTTCCAGGACAGCGGTGCAACCAAAGGGGTGGAGCAGGATCTGGGAGACACCGGGCCCTGGGAACCCATGTTCTCTGGTGGACAGATCCAGTCTTCGCAGACATGGCTAAGGAGCTTAGGACGGGGACATGATTTTCCCTTAAAATTGTACGAGACAGAAGGCATAAAGCATGTATCCAACATGGCTATCTTTCTGTACAAAGAAATTCTGGAGAGAAGAAAATATTTATTATAATAATAATAATAACCAAAAAATTTTAAAGCTGGAGTGAAAGATATCTAAATTGAACAGGGTATTGAAGCAACATGAAAACTAATAACAATAATCTTCTCACCTCCATAGATACTACAGTAGAATATCACAGCAAAAATGGAATGATAGAAATTTGAAAATATATTACAGAGTTAAAATAGATTACCTAAAAAGATTAAATTCTGAAGTAATTAGATCACATTGCTAACACTGTAGGCTGGAGGACAAGTGATCTATAAGAAATATTATTACAGACTTAGAAGTTGTACCTAATCAAACAACTGTTCCAATTACTCCCTTACATGCAAGAGAAATCAGAAAGTTTACAAAGAGTGCCTTGCAGGTCTGTGCATCACGGGAAAATTATGCAAGAGTCTATGAGAGAGGAAAGTGATGCATTTGAAAAAATGGAAACTAAGAAACCAATACAACATACGGAAGATCAAATTGCACAATCTAAGATAAGTCAAAGACAGAATCATTATTGACATTTACAAATGGGAAGAAAGGAGCTAAAGGTGTAGGGAAGGTGGGATGGGTAGGGGAAGGGTAATAAGGGAAAAGAAAAAAATGTGAGATAATGAAAAGATGGAAATAAAGTATTTGTAGATGGGGAGGGGAGGAGGGGGTGAAAGGAGGGCAGGGACAAGGGGAAGAAATGAGAACCAAGACTTGTCATGTGGAGGTACAAGATCCCAACAATGAATGTAACTGTACTGTATCCCTAAAATGTACCAATAAACTCAATTAAAGCTGAAAAGAAAAAGACAGAATCAGAGTAGAGCAGTGGTCATCAGTAAGAAGGAAGGGAGGAGAGGAAGAGTGGAAGACAAAACCTAGCAATCTGCAGTCACGCAGGACAAGAAAGTCTGGAGATGCATTGTCCAGGAAGAGGTCGATAGTTCGTACCATTGTGTTCTACCCTGAAAATGCTCGAAGAGAGTAGGTTTTGGATACTCTTACCACACAGAGAAGGGGCAGCTATGGATGGCGATGGCTTAGCAGTAGTAATCATTTCAGCATGTAAATGTATATCAAAACATCATGCTATGCATCTTTCTTTTTTAATTAATTTTTTTGGGTACATTTACTGCATGCAATACAATGACATTCATTGTTGGAGATTTGCACCTTTACATAAACAACCTCGGTTCTTATGTTTGCCCCATGCCCCTTCCCCCGTTGCACCCCTCCCTCCCTCTCTACAAATAATTTGTTTCCATTTTTTTTCATTTTCTCATATTAATTCCGTTCCCTTCTTTCCTTTCCCCTCCCCCTCCCCCTTTCCCTTCCTTTTTTCCTTTTTCTTCCTATTTCACATTAGCTATTATACCTTTTAGTCCTCATTTTCTCTTTCACCTTCTCACACTAAAACTATTCTGTCTTTACACATTTATGTCCTACTTATATCACTTCAGAGTATCATCTCAACACGCATCCATTTAGCTATAAATATCTAATTTCTCACTTTTTATGGCCAAGTAGCATTCCATTTTCTAAAAATCCCACATTTTCTTTATCTAGTCTCCCGTTGATGAGCACATCTTTCATCTTTACATAATAAAAGAATGCAAAACTCTATAAAAGGCAAAAAAGAAAAAAAAGTGATCATGTAACTTTAAAAGATGGCACAATTAATACAGCTGCTTTCCCAGCCTTTGCTGATTCCATAGCCCAGAGCCCAATGCTTCTGAAGTATGGCGGATGACATTCTATTTACACTGATCAAATACTTAAAACATGGAGTTCGGAGTTCTCTAAATATCTCTGAGAAGAACCTGGACGTGTAGATCACTACCTAGTAGATTAGGAAGTAAAGCTGATGAATGGAAAAATTCTCCATGAATGTGATTTCCAATTTATAGATAAACTATGGCAAAGAGAAATACAATATATAACTGTGAAATTTTTGCCAAAAAAGAAAATAAGAAAATCTGATCCTCTAAAAAGATTCACAGGGTAGAAGATAAAAGAAAAGGAATTGTGAAGAAAAGATGTAAATACAGTGGCAAATGAATATTCAATGAATAAATACGATTGAGTTAGTTACATTTAATTGGAGATGTTTTAAAGTAAGAAACTTTAACAATATGTAATATTCAGTGTGGATGAAAATAGTACAGGCAAACACAGGACGCAGGTATTTTTAAGATGGTAGAGACTTGGATAAGTTAAATTGCTGCTGAGAGGAATTGATAGAGGGAATGAGAAGAAAGACAAGATACTTAGGTTGGTGTATCTGGAAGGGAGGAGAGCCAGGAGCCAGAACCTGATGGAAGAGTTTGCCTCACAAAACCGGAAATGCTCTTCCAGATTGCTTAGTTTTTTTTCTAGATATCACGTAGCAGATATCCTTGCGTCCACGTTTATGAGTGATCATCAGGGTAAGAAGATGCTATACAATAGTCTATTTTCCCACCATTATAATGCGTATTTATCGTTAAAAAGTTTAGAATGATAACTAGTACAAGTAATACTTTTACAACAACCTCCACAGAGAGCTCACCTCCTGCTGTAAGATGGAGATCAAGGTTGGCCCAAAGGAAGCCCAAGTCCTCCTACCCTGGCGGTCTCCTTCCAGAAAAACAGTCTCAAGGAAAGATCAGTACGAGATGAGCAGTGATGGTAGATGGCGGTCAAGAGTGTGAGCTCAGTAGCCAAACCTCAGGCCTCCGATCCAATCTACTAATCCCATGGCCTTTAGCAGGACAGTCGTCTTCCCTGGGTCTCAGTGTTCTCATCTGCAAGAGGTGGCACGGAGCACAGAACCATCTTGGACCTCATAACGTCTTGTCTGAGGAATTAAAGGTATTGAAGATATGGTCACTGGATTGGGCTTCCAGCTAATCGGGCAGCCTTCTAGGTGGAGTCTGATCAATGTGCAGGTGGTGAAGACCCAGCACATTCGGGGCAAAGTGCTTCCTTCCAAGAGTGTGTGTCCCAGGTTAAGCTTCTCTCCTCATTGCTGGGTTTCCCTGACAATGCCGGGGCCTTATTCCTCCTATGTGTGAACTTTGCATTTATACTGCGAAAGATCTGATCTCCCACTTTGTTCTATGGGCAGGGTTTTCATGTTTTCAGCTAAGAAATACATGCTCAGTTCTTCCTTTGTATGAAGAGCCGCTAGGTCTGGGGGTGTTGTAGTGAACAAAATTAGGGATTATTTCTGTCCTGCTAAATAATAAAGTGATTCCTTTTTAATTCTCATGGGACCCTTATGATGATGGTGCCCTTATACACACTGCACACAGGAGTAATTTGAGTCTAAGCAGGGCCCACAGCCCAGGCCCGTTATTGGTGGGGCCTGGCTCCAGAATTCACCTTTGCTACCAATTTTGTGCAGTGCTAATAGCAGTGGACTCTCTGAGCTGGTTGTGGGTTCGAGATTTCCTGTCTCTTCCATTACTGATCAGTAGGGCCTTTGGGCTGCCTCCCTAAATGCCATGTGTAGGATGCCTGGGTCTTCACTGCCCATAACAGTAATCAAACTCTACGTAGGAGGCTGGCTGATTAGCTAGAACCTGCTCCAGTGGATATATCTTCAGATGGAGTTTGATCCACTCTTCCCTTCAATCCCTGTTTTACTCCTCAGCATAGGAGGACTTCAGAAATTGGCTATTGGCATATTTCACAAGATTTGGAATAAATAAATAGCATTGTTCTCTGGATTCATTCATGCCTTTGAGGTATCTTTTGCAACAGCTTGATCTCCTTCCTCAGTGGGGCTAAGGTTCATCCGCTGTACTCTGCTGTGGTCACTTCCAGTCCCTGGATACCTGTCTCCTAACTCCAGAGGAGCTGCTGAAACTGGTCATCTCTGGGAAACCCAGCAACAAGAGGAAGACCATGAGCCTTGGGTAGACACCATCAAAACTCCTGTCTGTCATTTTTATCAGGACATGTAGACTCAGGAAGCACAGATGGTATGCCTCTAGTCCTGTGAGGATTTAAGGTTTGAAGGATCCCAGGCCTTAGTTCAATCCTGCTGCCACCATGTTCCTGCTCTGTGACCCTGGACCAGTGCCTTAGAGTCTCTTACTCCCCGATTGCATTGGATCTGTGTAAAGTTGAAATCAATGCAAGAGTGTCCACACACATAGGGTTATCATGAGCAGACTAAGAAATGCACTGAATTAAATGTTGATTCGATGCCTGACAACACATACATTCAGTAGGCATAATCACTATCATCATAACATCATAACAATAATAATTATTATTATTTTGGCCATTTAGGCCTTGGAACAGGAAAATACAGTCATCCTCTCTACCTGTAGAGGATCTATCCCAAAAACTAACTGTGGATAACAAATCTCTTATAAAAATAGCACAGCACTTGTGTACCAACCTATGTACATGCTCTTATGTGCCTTAACTCCTCTCTAGATTAGTTATAATACAATGTGAATGCACACACAGTGTAAATATTATGTAAATATTTGTCATTTTATGTTGCAGAGGGAATGATGATAAGAAAAAAATTGGGACCCTTTAGTACAGATGCAATTTTTTTCTGAATATTTCATTCATATTTGGTTGAATTGCAGATGCAGAAGCTGTGGACAAAGAGGGTCCAACGTCATGTTCCAGGGTCAGTTTGGCTCCCAGAAACCGCCCCCCTCATACACAGCAGGACAGCGTTTCTAACACATATCTGACAAGTAGTCACTAAGACAAAACAGAAAGAATACACAGATGAAGCCTGATGGCTCATTCATTTTGCATATTGATGGTGAAAGGAGAACCAACATAACACGAGGCTGAGGAGAAAGAAGGAGAGGACCAGGCGGGTAGCTATTTGACGGGCTTCTCCTTCCTGTGCAGTCTGCAGAGCAGTAGCAGCAGCATCAGGAGCTGTAAAGGGAGGGTTATGTGGAGGTTGAAGTCAACCCTGGTCCTGAATCAGAACCTCCATTTCAAGATTCCAGGCCCTGCCCACCCACTGGAAATGTACGAGTGTTTTCCAAAGCTTAACACTCCCGGAGTTGACTATGAATTTTCACTTCTGGAATTCTGGGTTCCCTTCGTCCAGATCCGTGTCTCGTTGGCACAACTTTGATGTTTATCAGCAATGATAGAGACATTTTTAAAAATTCATAAGTAAAACAAAAATGGAGACAAGGACAGGGAGGAGGAAGAGGGTACAGAGACAGAGACAGATTGAGACTGAATTTCCTGAATTACCGAAGTACAAGTGTTGGGGGCTGATGTGACTGAGCCCTGGTTTCAGAAAAGTCTGGTTGTGTGGCTGAGCTTTTGACAGATTGATTATCAATCCAGATCTTGTGTTCTTTTTTTCTACATTCCCTGATGGTAATTTCCATGCACCCAAAAAAGATGATTCCTTGAAAGCCGGAGGGGGTTCCAGGCCTGACTTGGTTAGATTAGTCATATTGGACTTTGAAGAAAAGTAGGGCCAGGACGAGATTCTAAATACTTAGCCAATTTCTCCTGTAGTTCTCACTGGTAAGGAGAATTCTAAGCAGAAGATCTCTTCCTATGGTCAGTGTAAAGGTAGAGGCAACATATGTCAAAGGAGATCTCTGTGTGGACAATCACACAGCTGTCTTTCTCCTAAGAGGTAAGTCGTTGCTAAGGATGTGTAAACCCGTGATCATAAATTTTGTGGCAGGCATTGTTGTGGATGTTTTGCATATACAAGATGTGACCAAAATATATGGTGAGGGCTTAAATTATTAAAATTTACCTTCACCATATTTTTATCACATCTTGTATTACCCCATTTAGTTCAGAGGTAGTCTTATAGTTAACCTGTTATGTAAATGAGAAGTCAGAGCTCATAAGAGCTTTGTAATTTATCTAAACTGGCACAGGCAGTAAGTAAACACGGGTGGGAGACCATATGGTCATGAGAGCGAAGCCCCTGTGAATGGGATTAGCATCTCTATAAAATGGACCCACTGGAGTCTGTACATCCCTTCCACCACAAGAGAGAGGGAAGTAGATGGTTTCATCAATGAACTGGGAAATTCTCAACTAGACAGCAAATCTACCAGCACTTTGATCATAGACTTCCCGTCATCTGATCTGTGAGAAATAAATCTCTGAAGTTGGTGCACTACCAAGTCTGCAGTGTTTCGTGACAGCAATCCAAACTCAGGAAAACAGTCCCTAAGTAACACGGCTTGCTGTTAGTTACGATGGGCCTCACTTGTATACCTAGGGTCCTGCATGTATTCCACACTAACAGCCCGTAAAGTCAGCCCAGGAAATGCAGGCAGTGCAAACATATCCTTTCAGAGCAGGAGTTGCAAAACAGGCAACCTGCACTTGGTCTGGTTCAAAGATCCACGTGGTTGCTATACAGTGAAAAGAACTGAAAAATCAGAGTATAAATAGCTGTGCAGATTCCAAGTGTCTCTTAAGGAACTCTGGTGATACTGAGACCAACAGTCCCAACAGGACAATGCAAATGACGTGGTCCTGGCCCATCACTGTGGACACATGGCTTATTTCCCCCACTCTTTGCTTTCTTGTACCTGCATGACCCACCCAGTTACATTAGCTAACTGATCCAAACTGCATCATAAACAAGGAACTTCTTCTAGTAGCCAATTCAGGTCTATACGGTGAGGCTTCTCCTCCTCACCAGTGTGGAATCCAGATTCAGGAGACCAAGGTCGTGAGTTCATAATAAGCATGTCACATAACCACAATACAGCACAGTGATCATTTCATTTAGAAGTACTCCACCTGCTTCGCAAGCACAAGGACCCAAGTTCGATCCCCAGTACCAAATAAATAAATAAATAAATAAAATAAAAGTAGCGACTGCTGAAATTACATTTCCCCTGTAAAACAGTAGCACAATTCCCAATTGAGCAGCAAATAAATAAGAAAAAACAGCTTTGTGATTGTTTCACTAGTGGTCGGGCTCAAAGAAACCCATCAAATCCTATTCCACAAGAGACAGCACTAAGCAGAGTCGAGCAAACATTTTTACCTGAGTCTGGTCCAACATATGCTTCTCTGAAGCTGTCTCCTGTGATGAAAAGCTGTCGTTTGTGAAGGACTCATCAAGAGAAAACTGTGCTGGAGATGTTGGGAGTGTGGAAAAGAAATTAATCGATATGAAGATGAAGACCAGCGGTCTGTCTGTCACAGCAGAGCTGCTTGGTAATAATGCAACGAGGGGAAGACAAACGGCTCCAGAGACTCACGGAGGCGCAGGAAATGTCAGTGGTAATCACGAATCAGCCACCATTGCTAGCAATGGAGAAGTGAGAATAAGCAGACAAAAGAAAAATAATGTATCGGGAAGCAGCCCCATCCTGAACCACACTGGTCCAAGCCACCAACACTCTTTCCTGTCTAAAGACTAAGGACACATCCTGTTGTCCTCACAGCAGCTCCAATAATCCAGTGAGAACAGATCAAGGCCCTCCCTGCTCTGAGTGCACCGGTGGCTTCCAACTTATTTGCAATAAAAAAAAACCCAACTTTCTCATGATGACTTATGAAACCCATCTGACTAGAGCCCCCATTCCCTGCCATTCCCTCTTCACATAATCTAGGCACATCAAGAGACACGAGGTTTCCAAAACACCAGCTGCAACTCCTCAGAGCTCTAATGCTCAACATTCCAGGCTTCTTCAATGACCTCCAAACTTGTTCCCTCACTTCCTTCCTGTCTCAACAGCCGTGTTTTCCAGAGTGATCATTTTCTTCCCATCCCACTCACCTGCACTTACCCTTCGCTTCCCTCTTTCACTGCCCGTAAACTGTGAGTATCTCAAGTACAGTAATTTAGTTAAGCATCTGATTTATCGTCTGCCTCACCTGCTAGACTGTAAACTTCAGGCGATCCTGTTTTGCTCTTTGCTGTGTCTCCATTTCCCAGAAGGTTGTAGGTGTTCAATAAATATGTGTTGAGCAAGTGACTAAAAATCAGGGTGAGCAGAAAAGAATGATGATAGCAACTTGTAAAATGAAATTGCTAAGTTTGCCTGAAATACGTCCGAGGGGTTACTCCAGGGTTGGAGCTGCCGTTCGTCCAAGAGGACTTGTAAAGATGGTGCTGAGACAGGAAGGTAGGGTATGGCTAAAACCGGTTTGGGAAGAAGGTATGACAAGATCCCGGAACGTATGCGCAGAACACTTCCCAAAGCCCTGCCTGCACACGGTGCCCTCCCGAGAAACTGATAGGTTCAGCCAGGGTGGCCCAGACCCACTGTGAGCCTGAGGAGTGGGTGATACAAAAAATAAGAGTTCCCAGGAGTCTGTCCACCGGTCTCTCTTCTGTGCCGGCCCCTTCTCAGGCTATAGGGTGTACTTGGCCCAAACTTAGCTCTGCAGAATCTATTTCTTTTCCTACCTTTAATAAAACTTTGCTACTGTCTGTATTTGTCTTGACCAATTCTTTGCTCAGGACACAAAGGATCCAGAAACCACCTTCAGAAGGAGACTTTAGCACCCAAAACCCGGTAATGGTGAGACAATGCCAGTCTTCTCTGAAGTAAGGAGATAGAATGAAGGTTCTTGGATCAAGAGAGCTGAGAACCATGCCGGTAATTGCGGTGTCCCAGCCACTCCTGTCTCTGTTTCTCCTCTGGAGTTGTCAGACATGAATCCTGGCCTGAAACAGAAGTCAGTCTCTCCTCCCTTTCCCTCTCTCCCCTGCCTTCTTTTGCACCAAGAAACAAAATGGATTTGTTTGCAAATTAATTCAACAAACATTTATTTACTTAATTGAATTCACAAGGACATTAAGGGTTTGATAAGAAGAAAGGGAAAATGCTTAAGTTAGTTGTTTAAATTAGTTGATTTTGCAAAGGATTTCTCTTCCACTTATTTATGAAGATTAATGATTAATACCAGGCACCAATCTGTTTGCTTTTTATTCGCACAGATCTTCTTTTAAAACCATTAACTAATTTGGCAATATTTGATGCTTATCTTTAAAACTGTACCGCAAGGGACAAGAACTAGAAAATGGTGCATTTACAAGAAGTTCTTACCCCAATGCATTATCTGCATTTGAGCAGGTCCCCTCCTGGAGCTGGGTATGGTGTACACCCTGCCTCGCGACAGACACGTAGGTCAGAGAGCAGGGGCCACAACAGCTGACTCACCTGGACAGCCTTCCATCTGCACCTCCAAGAATATTTTCCATTATCCTTTTCTCTTCCTCCAACTTAGAGGAGATATCTTGAAGGCCCAGGAAGCCCTCCTGGTAAATAATAATATTTATGTCCCAGCATGTTGTGCTTGTTTCCACAGTGCTTTTCAGCAATGTTTGTTAACCTCAGCACTATTGATATTTGGGGCTAGAGAACTCCTGTTTTGGGGAGCTGTCCTGCACATTGCAGTAAGGTTAGCAGCCTCCTTAGCTTTTACCCACTGAATGCAAGCAGCTACCTCCCAGTCAAAAAAAAAAAAATGTCTCCAGACACTGCCAAATATTTCCTGGAGGTCAGAACCATAGTTAGTTAAGAAAGCCTATTGTAAAGCACACCTTTCCTTAGAGTGAATTCTGTCTTCACCACCTGTGGTTAGAAGTAATTCATAATCAGGTCCTGTAGATGCATCATAGTGGTATGTTTCATAGTTTTCTCTCTCTCTCTCTCTTTTGTTATTACTTCAGCAATATTTTAGACTCTTGAAAGCTGCCCTAGTCACAGGAACATCTGGTTGCAAAACATATAAATACATTCAATTCAGCCAATAAAGTAGATACCCTAAATATGTAGAAGAATTTCTCAGACCAAAGCAAACAGAGATGATGTGAGCCCTCATGTACTGCATGAGGTCTCAGTCTCTTTCCTCACTCTCTTCCTCAGGTCTCCCACCAGACTCTGTTTTCCAGGTAGCATCAGGAATGATCCCAGTAAACACAGTCTTGGCCATGTTATTCCATCCTTCTCCATCATGCTTAGAATGAAATCTCAAGGTCTTACCACAGTCAAGAAACCTCCTGATGGGTCCACTGCCCTAGTCTCAGACCCTATAACCTGCTCCCTCTTTCCCTTTTCTCCAGCCACACAAACCTCCCTGCCAACCGGTATAGAATCATATCTCACCTCATCTCTCTGCTGGCTCTGTACTTTTGTGTCCCTTCATTCAAGGCCCTGTTCAAACAATACCTTCTCAGAGATGCCTTCCACTGCTATTCTACCTAAAACAGTAACCACCCCCTGTGCACACTATTCTCCGACTCGATTCTCTTATCCTTTCCACACATGTCCTAACTCACCCTAAAACAGGTAGGATTTTTACTTATTATCCATCTTCCACTTCTCTAAAGCAAATTGTGGTACATGAGGGCCATTTCACTGTCATCATCTTAAAACCTAGCACTGAGGCTGGTGTTCTGGTTGCTTCTCAGTCATCAGTGAGTGAATATTCACATCTTTCCTTCATTCCTGGAAGACAGAGCCCTGTGCTCAATACCCTTGCAGGCAGCTCATCAGGGATAGTGTAAGAAAGCAGCCTCAGACCCTGAATATATGGAAATCTCCAGGTTGAACTACATTCCAGTAAACTAATCCACTGCATTTTGAGGCAGAAACTATTCTACCTGACCAATGCTGGCTGGGTATCCACTCCTTGTCCAACAGGCTAGGGTCTGAGGGCATGTTCCTAAGGCTAAAATTTCAAAATAGGACAGATTCTCTGAAAGATGTGGACTTGGCTGAGAAGCTGAAACCGTGAGTCCTGGGTATTTCAATCCCCTGTTTTCTATATTCTACAGCTTTCTCTCAGATATGTTTCAAGGATCCAGGTAATGAAACTCCTTCACAAGTTTAATCTCAGAGTCAAGATAGCAGAGAAGGATGGCCAGGGTCCATGACAACTGGTGCTGCCCACTTCCAGATGATTGGCTTATCACCAGGAGTTTTGATCTTGAGATCAAATAAGATTGCAATATCAAAGGCAGGAAGGAGCAGTCAATGAATGAGAACATAATATAGTCAAAGACCAAGAAGGCAAGAGGAAAATGTGTCCAAATTTAAAGTCAGGCGTGGTCCAGGCTGATCATTTGTTTGAGTATACAAATGTAAGAGGGTTTTGTGGGAAAGAAAGCAACAATGGTATGCAGAGATCCAAGACAGGCAGGAAGGAAGCAGTGTGTGGACTAAGAATAGGAACATAAACAAGAATGGGGTGCCTACCTCTGGTTTGATAAAAAGTCTTTCACAAGAGGATAAGCCCAATGGGATCCTGAGCAATAGAACAGCCGGGATGACACTCTGATCACTGGTGAGGACGTCTACACACTGCCTTTGACACACCTTCTTCATATGCAGAGATGTGTGAAATGTCCTGACCCTAATGCTGGGTACAACAGGAAGTGGTGATTGTAGCCAGGCACTAAGCCCAGGAATTTTCTCAGTCTTAATGATCTACTTCCATCATGACTCAATCCATCATAGTCACTATTTCCATGTTAATGCTATTAAAATGACACTAACAGTGTGTCACTCCTTTATTCAGATCCCATCAGTGACTCATTGATGCCTCGTGGATGAGGTACAGACATTTCCATCCTGTGCTTACAACCTTCCATGATTTATGCCGAAAAGTTTGTTGCATAAGAACCAATGAATGCAAGACAGGAACTCTGGGTTGAAGTGTGTTCTCCAAAAAACACGTATACAAGTGTTTAAGCTTAGTTCTTCCGAGTGTGACTTTATTTGGAAATAGCAATCTCTACCAATTTAATCAAGTTAAATGAGGTCATTAGACCAGGGTGTAGTCCAACAGGACTGCTATCCTCATGAAGAGGAGAAATGTGGACACAAACACAGCAGAGGGGAAGACTGTGAAGTTGCAGAGGAAGCCAATGGCAATGTGACAATGTAATCAAAGACAGGGAAGATACATCTGCCTAGAAGAGGATACAGAATATTATTGTTGGCCTTGGCAACAGAAGCTGGAAGAGGCAAAGAAAATTTTTTTTAGAGCCATCGGAATGAGCCTGTCCCTGTGGAACCCCCCATTTCAAACCCCAAGCTTCTGCACTGTGATGGATCTGATCTGTTGCCTTACACCGCAATTTGTGATTCTTTGTTACAGCAACACCAGAAAGCGAACACACCAGGGGCGGGGTACAACAGGATTCTGTTTCATTTCACACAGCAGGAAGGTGAACATCTGCCCCAATGTGCCCAGGATGAGGGGTTTTTCCTCAAGTATTTTCCATGCTAAAATTAGAAAAATCCCAGGCCAACTAGGACAGGTTGGTCATTTTGTGTGGCAGTTTCCTAGCTTAATAAGCAGAGGTCCAAGGGGAAAGCAGTTGAAAAGGTAAAGTTATCCAAAATATCAATTACATACAGGGACCAGGCACTGAGATTGATAAACTAGTCCCACCAGGACTAAACAAGACAGAACCAAAACAAATAGCGGATTCCCTGTTGAGGAGCTGCTCAGAAATAGAAATTGCCCATATCTAGTCCTTCTGGAAGAAGCTGAGCATCACTAGGCCAGCCTTGGATTTTCTAAAGTTGTACAGTATCTGTTTATAGAGTAAACAGACATATATTGTTTGAATATGAATGTCTTTTTTATTAGAGTTGAATTCTTTCAAATTTTTAATAGCCAATTTTATTTCTCCTTCTATGAATGAAGTATTTGGTCTTTTGTCTACCCCTCTCATAGTTCTTATTGTTAAAAATCAGTTTGTAACAGCACTTCAGTGGTAAATATATTTATACTGCATATATCACACATGTTGTACATATTCATTTATGTTGACAGTGTGCCTTTTAATGTAGTTTATACAACTTTTCAAAGCATAGAAAATTTATTTAAAATGTTGAGGGCAGGGGATTTAGCTCAGTGCCACTATGCCTGCCTCATAAGCACAAGGTCTGAGTTCAATCCCAGGTACTGCAAAATAAATAGATACATACATACATACATACATACATACATACATACATACATACAATAAAATGTTGCTATTTCTTTGGGGATTTTGACCTGTGTTTTTTAAGTTAGCCCTTACTGAAGGACTCTATTTTAATTTTTCACTAGAAAATGTTAATGTTTTATCCTTAGAAAGAGGTAAGTAGAAAGAGAGGTCTCTCGGATTAAGACACTCCTGTTTGCATTTGATTTGCAAAAGTCAAGTCACCATTACTCAGGACGCTAAGTGGCTCTGGCTCCGCCTTCTGTGCCTGTACCAAGCAAAGGGTTGCCTGGTCCAGGGCGACCAGGAGCGAGCACGTGGGGCACCTAATGGAAGGACAGAACAGTCCAGGAGTAATTGACTAATTAGTACGTTTGAGAACATGGGTATGACACTAAAACCTGAAGAAACACAGAGGAGAACGGGGGAGAGAAGGTTGGAAAAAGATGAGAGAGGGCGTAAGAAACAGAATGAACCAGTTTTCAAAACCAGTAACAGAAATAGCATAGAGAAGAAGCCTAAGGAGGTGAACTCATGGGGATGATTGGAAACTGATCATTTCATCGGTAACGAATGCACTAAATAGTGGAAACCCACACTAAATATTGCTTATTTTTACGTCCTTTTTAACTCACAGAACTTAGTTATTTAAGCCAAATTTTACACTTTTGGTACATGACACGTTTTGGCTAGAATGAGTGAAAGAATGCTGCCATAAAATATCAAAAGCCAAGTGGAAGGCAATTCCTACTCTGTCCTTCTTTGTTGACTTGCAAAGTACTGAGGAGGCTGCAGGAGACTGCGCAGTGCACTGCTGCTGCCTGGGCTTCTCTCCTCTTCCCAAATGTGCATGTGGACCGGAGGGGCCGGGTGTGAGTCTCCTCCCACTCCCCTTTCTCTGCTGTGCTATTCTCATAGGAAGATGGTTGGCCTTTGTCCCAGCTCCTGGAAATCTCTTTCGATTTCCTGAGCAATAGAGGTAATAGGTGCATCTTTTGCTATTCAGAAGCAACTCTTGTTGGGCTTTAGGATAGCTTTAGGATGAAACTGGGGACCAGAAAGAACAAACATTGGCTCGAAGCTTGGAACTTACACCCCCACCCCAACCTTAAGGGAAGACAAAGGGCTGGAGTTTGAGTTCATCACTAATGAATCACAATTTAATTAATCCTGCCCACATGGTGAGAACTCCATTTAAAAATATACTGAAATAAGCAGACTTCATGATCTTCTGGGTTAATAAACACATCCGCATGGCAGGACACTGCTGCAGCTCAGCTCAAAGGCAATGGATGCTCCTGAGCATGCAGGCCTTCTGGACTATGCCTTCTGTGTCTCTACATCTGGCTACTCGTTTTTCTCTTTTTCTATAAACCAGTACAAGTAAGGGCCTTGGCTTCCTCAGTTCAGCGAGCAAAGCCTGATGAGGAAACTGCCAAAATGTTCAATTATGAATGATTTGTTTGTATACTGGGGGTCCTAACCCTTTTGTCTGGTACCCCACTCAAGACCCCTTGACCTGTGGGATCTGACACTGACTCCAGGTACGTAGCATCCAAACTCGGCTGACATACAGAGCACTGGACAGTGGGTAAGAGTGAGAAGAAACCAGTCTCTGGGCTCAGAAGCTTTGTGAGTACGAAAAGCTGTCCTCCGTCCTTCTTGAGAATTCCCTTCTGTGGCTTCTTTCTTGCTATATGGCTTCCATAATGTCCCCAGCCAAGAGCACAGAGAACAGTTTTTGAAGGAAGATTGATTATTTATAAGTATTTTGTTATTTTGCTATAATTTTCCTAAGTCTTACAATATTTCACATGCATAGGATGATCATAATAGATTTACATGTTACACGTCTTACATACTCAAAATTGGGAAAGGGCCTCATCTTTTATTTTATATTAAATTTCTATGAAAATAATTCCCATTTATAAATTCTTTCTTTATGAATTGCAGCCAGTAATGAATTAGCTGTACTGTCTACCTAGAATGTACCAATAAATGGAATTTTAAAAAATGAATAAATAATTAAAAAATGAATTGCATTTTCTTCTTAGGTAATCTCAGTATAAATCAAGGACTAAAATATACCTGTGTATGATTGATTTTTTGCTTATTATGAACTATATTTTCCTATAACATAACTTACAGTCTTCTCATATCTCTGCTTACACTTAAATCTCCAGTAGTGAAAAATACTCTGGACCACTACTGTAATAGGTGCTGAGAATTGGGTTTATCAAGAAGGATATGGGCTTTACCATTGGGAAGTGTGTTAGGGAATGATTTCTTTTTCCTGGCACAGAAGTTCTTCTGGTCTGTGCAATGACACTTAGTTTTGGACAAGAATGGTCCATTGGCTCTTAGAAAATTTGATGTGGAACAAATAAACCCACTACTATTGTTTCCCGGTGGGAAAGAATGGTGTAGCAGCAACTCTGCAATTCTAAGCAATAATTTCCAAGACAAATGCAAGACATTGCTGATATTGTCAACACCTGGTTGATTAACTTCCTTTGGAAGAGCTTGTATAGCAACTAATCAATAGCAGGTCCAAGTCTTCTCATCTCTTACTACCGACTGTTTGATTGAGGTTAAAAAAAACAAAACTCCATTCATGTAATTTTTAACAACTACTAGAACAAATCCTGAGTCAGTGTTTGACAATCCAAATCCCTTTAAAGGCTTCCTAGGGATTGCAAGTTGTTTATTGATCAAATCCTCATGTTTGGCAAATGAATTCCTCTATGAAATTGGGTGAGGAAAGTCCCCCAGTGTGAATGAGTTGGTCTTTCCTTCCAAAGCCAATAGCGAGATAATTTATAGAGAAGAATTAAATGTGAATCAGCAAGTGAGGCACTCAGAGTTATAGTCAGAGAAGAAAATCTAAATATTTGTCCAATTTAAAATAGTCACTTTTATCTCTTGTCTGTTAGAGGAAACAGTAAACAAGAGATATAACACATGAATTCTAAGAAGAATGGCTTGAAAAATGAAGATTTAAAATGTTGGCCAAGAAAAAGAATGAAATATGAAGATGTTTGTCACCGACTTTTTCCTTTATTTGGTAATGTATACTAAAATTACCCACATTGCCCTTTGTGTATTGTACATTAGTTTTTTTTTTCCAGCTTTAATCGAGTTTATTGGTACATTTTAGGGATACAGTACAGTTACATTCATTGTTGGAATCTTGTACCTCTACATGACAAGTCTTGATTCTCATTTTTTCCCCTTACCCCTGCCCTCCCTTCACCCCCTCCTCCCCTCCCCATCTACAAACACTTTATTTCCATCTTTTCATTATCTCACATTTTTTTCTTTTCCCTTATTACCCTTCCCCTACCCATCCCACCTTCCCTACACCTTTAGCTCTAAGTCACACATGTGTAAATACTGAATAGTTTCCCTGGTGTGAATAATCTGCAATAAAACATAAGATCCTAATAAGATTACTGTCATTTAGAAATGAGAAGAAAGGAGCTAAAGATGTACATTAGTTTTAGATAGGAGTAAGCCAAAATGATAAAGGACTCCTCGTTTAACAACAGCGTGACACCAACCAATCAGACAGATACCTGTGCAGACATTAGTGTTTTAGCTGCTCTGCCAAAGTTAACACCCTGGATGACCAGGACAGGGTGGGGACATTCAGAGAGTTTTGGAGAAAGAGTAACTGAAAGAGTGAATCAAAATGACAATCAGAATGCCAGTCATTCTTGGTGGATATCAGCCTTGCTTGTCTTTAAATCCATAATAAAGAGCATCACAGAACTATCCCAATTCCTTTGCTAGGATATTTTATCTGAAGTGATTGTTATTACTGTAGCCTAATTATACATTTTTGGTCTAAAGGTGAAGAAAACTATTCAGGTGCAGCCTCTTAAAATGTCAGTGAGAAATGCAAAGTTCTCAGCCAGATAAACAAGTTTATATTATGTGCTTGCCATTACCAACTCTTGCTTTGCCAAGCTTCTATGTCTTTGTGATGTGTTCCTTTCAGTTTGGACGGTGCATTCATCAGGGTTCACCAGAAAAACAGAACCAATGGGACACAAAGACAAGAAAGAAGTTCAAGGAATTTGCTCTTGCAGACTGGGGCTGGCAGGTCCAAAGTCTGTAGAGAAGTTTGGTGGACCGGAGATTCCTTTGAGCTCGTGCCAGTCGTGGGTCTGAAGCTATCGGTAAACTGGCAGGAAGGAAACTCGGGCAGGGTTGTATGTGCCCGTCTTGGCACAGACAACATCTTCCTCTGGAAACTTCAACATCACTCTGAAAGCCTTCAAATGATTGGATAAGGACCGAGCGTATCTCGGAGGGTCCTCTGCTTTACTAAAAGTCATCTGATTGGCAGTGTTAGTCACACGCACAAATACCTTCACAGCATGGCCTAGATTTGCTCTTCCTCATATAACTGGACGCATTGAAGTTCACCACTCCTGGTGCATTTGTGTGTTGAGGGGTGCTAGGGATTGGACACAAGGCCTTTTTTATTTTTTTATTTTGAGTCAGGGTCTCTCTAAGTCACTGGGTTGCTCACTCCATTCTTGAACTTGTGATCTTCCTGTCTCAGCCTCCCAGAGTATTAGAATCACAGGTGTGTGACCTTATACCTGGCTACTGATAGATATTTTATATTATACATAAACAGGATATTGGGGCTGCTACTGTAGAGCAAAATTAAAAACCCATGACTAATTAAGTACCTGCAGGGCCAAGTATCTCTCTCTTTCCCACTTCAGCCTAAGGGGACAAAAATAGCTATTTTTCTATTTTGTGCATGACTGATGATTCAGGTGATTGCGTAGTGTGGTGTATTAGTTTCCACTTACTGGTGCAACAAACCAGCATTTACCGAGTTGCATAAATAAAGCAAATTTGTCTGTTCCATTCTGGAGATTGAAAGTCCAAAATGGGTCACTCAAGGTCTAGAATTAAGTTGCTGTTGGGGCTGCATTTCCTTTAGGAAAAAGTCCATTTCCTTAGATTTTTCCAGCTTCTAGAGGTTGTGTGTACTCCTTGGCTGGTGGGCCCTTCTTTCATTTTCAAAGCTATACATTTTCAGACTGTAGCATCTTCTCATCTCTCTGTGACCCCCTTGTGATGACATCAGGCCCAAGCAGATAATTTTCTGCCTCCTTAACTCAGATATATTCACAAACCCCCTCTATCCAGGCCAAGGAACAGGCTCACAGGTTTCGATGATTAGGATGTGGGTGGCTTCTGGGGGACTTTGTCCTGTCTGCCACACTTCACTTTCCAACTTCATGTAACTTGTCATGATACAGCCAGGAAACACCTAGTTCCATCTGAACCATGACCAGAGTGGCATGTTACATCTTCTGAAGAGCACCCACACCGAACTGAAGACATCAGGGTGACCATTTCCATTAGCATGGACAGTGATTATCAATCACAGTGTCACAGACTCTGCAGGCAAATTAGCAAAGTACTGTTCAATAGTTACCCAGAGGCATATGGAAATGCTTTGTTACAATGATTGCTTAAGCATCATGATTCATGATCAACTAAAAAAAGATGAATTTCAGACTTCCAACATTAAAATGAAATTTGGATGATCACATAGATTAGGCACAAAAAAACTTGGAGGAGGTTGAATGAAGAGCATTTTGACAAAAAAGGAGACAAAGACAGTTTAATATGAAAGTCCTGGCTATTGTCTTTGCCCAGAATACCCAAAAATCTCAAGGATCAATTGCCAAATTTGGCCAGCTTCCAAGCAGCCACCTGGATACACCAGGATTTGAAGGATTTGGGAAATAAAGCTTAGAATCTCAAGGCTTGCAACAGGGAGACAAGGGATTTATTTACTTGGATGAAGGAGTCAAAATAGAACTCTGAATAATCACAAATAAAATAGCCCGAGGAAAACGAAAAACAATACAACACACAGTTCCATATATACTCCCTCTCCTTTATCATCTACCGATACCTTCACTAAGTTCTCATTGAAACAAGTTGCAAGGAAATAGTTAGATAAATGACCACAGAGCCAGCATGTTGGAGGATAAGAGTGCAGTCAGCAAGAAGGTCCAATTCACAAGTCAGAAGCCCAAAACACTTAACTTGATTTTTCAATAGCTTGATTCTTAGTCCCATTTTCTCTGCACTAGAAGATATCAGTCCATTCACCTATGACATGATCAGCACCACAATATTTACTTTTCTCCTTATTTTGTAGAAAGGAAAACTAAGCAAGCAAACAGAGAAGGACTGGTCATCTCCATTCTGTGGAGGCTTTCCAGAAGAAAGTGCGCTAGAGTAAACTTCAGTGGTCTCGGCTGGAGACAACTCAAGGCAGGGATGTGGAAGTGGAGGAGGGACCATGGGCTTCTTCTGGTGGGCAGAAGCCACAAACGCGGCAGGGCATCCTATAATGCACAGGACGCCCCCAAACAAGGGAGGATCCAGTTCTGAATGGCAACAGCACGCTGTTAAGACCTGATGTACAGTGTAGTATTCAAGGGCAGCCAAAGAGCATGTATTCAACTCACAGACCAACTGAATAGCTTAGCATTCCTATACATCTCTTTCCTTGTCTCTGGAATTGACAATAAAAGTACCCTTTTGGTAGGCTCCTTGAGAACATTGGATAATTTAGGTGAGCGTTCAGAGTATACCTGCCACATAATAATATGCCTATCAGAATTATGCACATAATGTTAAACATATCATCAGATAATTCTCAGCTCACTGGCTTGGAATTGTTTGACTTGTCCAGCTTCCTTGATTCTCCCACTAAATTGTGACTATGCTCAGGGAAGAACTGTGCATCAAAACTTTGTGTCACCTCAGCACCAAGCAAAGTCCAAATACAGCAAGTTAGAAGCCAAAGAATCCATGGACGACGCTTGTAGGTATTACCATGGGTGCCAGCCTGCTCTTGCTTGGCCTCTGTACTTCATGGGCTCTCTACCTGGTGCTCTTGGTGCCTCTGGCCTCTGTTTAAAATTCAGGGCCAGGGATTTAGCTCAGTGGTTCTGGTGCCTGCCTCACAAGCACAAGGACCCAAGTTTGATCCCCCGAACCAAAAAAAAAGAAGATGAAGGGGGAGGGGAGGGGC
>NW_022900934.1:9267026-9372397 GCF_012274545.1 Fukomys damarensis
GGAGGAGGAGGAGGAGGAGGAGGCGGAGAAGAAGTGATTAGAATGTTGTCAGAAAAGGGAATGTCAGAAAAGACCGGGGAGTATCCCTCAAGCAACACCTGGAGAAGATCTGTGTATAAACACCGCAGCTCTTATGCCTCTTGAATAGCTCGCTTTGTAGGCCTGTTCTACACTGTCACCCTGCATGAGGAAGCTACAGTAACCCCAAGTGGGAACGTGCTTGATAACATGTCCTTTATCTGTTGCTTTCCCGTCTTTGTCACACTGTTCAACTACTCTATCCATGATTTTTGGCTTTGCCTTCTACATAAACTACAGATGGATTTCTGCATCTGTGGGTTCTCCACTCACGAATTTAGCCAACTACAGACTGGAAATATTGGGGGAAAACATCCCTTAAAAATACAGTAAGAAATAATAGTATAAGTCATGAGTATAAGTGGCTGACACCTTAATCCCAGCACTCTGGGAAGCTAAAACAGGAAGATTCCAAGTTCAAGCTCAAACTGGGCAATGTAGCAAAAGGCTGTCCAAACATTAAAAAGAACTTCAAGGAGAGGCTGAGGATGCAGCTCAGTGTGAAGGTCCTGGATTCAACCCCCAGTACCACAAAAAAATATGGAGTACAGCAATTATTTGTATAGCATTAAGTGCATTGTACTAGGTATTAAGTTCTAGAAATGATTAAAAGTATCCAGAAGAATGTGTTCAGTTCACATGCAAGGACTGTGCCATTTTATATGAGGGATTTGTGCATCATTGGATTTTCAGGGGTTCCTAAACCGTTCACCAAGGCCACTCTGGCCCTGATCTCAGAGTTAGCAGCTGCAGTACCTGCACCTTATGCATCACAGTTAGACTGAGTGCAGTCTCCAGCAAGATGATGCCCCTGATTTAAATATCCTTGCATATTAATGGGAGCAGGAACCACGCCCACAGAGCACTTCTATTCAGACTTTCTTCCAGTCTCCCTTTCCTCTCTGGGGATGCACCTCGCTATCCACAAGGCAGTGCACTGGAATGACAAGGAAGAGAAAAAACTATTCTCAGAGGATAACATAAATAATCTGCCTCCAGGTCTGAGACTGGTATTAAATGAAACTTTAGATAATCTTGTGAGCAGAGCTTGGGGGCACCTGTGACTTTCAAGTGGAGCTAACTCTGTTTCTAGGGAAATACATACTTTTAGAAATTAAGCTCGAGGCTAAAAGCTTCCAACAATAAATCTCCCCGAGGCGCACTCCTCTAGGGACAAATACGCTAGGAAATCTTCAAAGGAGGAGCTTGGTTTATCACTGGGTATCTTTGCCACTGAGGAATCTCTCTGCTTCCATGGAGAAATAAGTCATCTCAGATGTGTGTGAAGATCTGAGCATCCTTCAGCTCTCCCTGTCCCGTGTCCTACTGTCCTCACAGCATTTCATCTCCAAAAATCCTTTTAGAGACGGCATATTAGCAATTGTGCTGCTTCTCCTGATCTGAAGAAGAAAAGCAGACAAACAAACAAACAAGAACCTACCCTGCTGTGTAATTATATGCAACCTCAAACCTGTCCCTTTAGCCCGCCTGGTAAACTGTTCAAATAAAAGCAGTAAGAATTTCTTGACCACTTACTATGCACCAGGCAGGTAATTTCATTGCTTCCCTTAACAATTCTGTGAGATAAGGAACATTGCGCCCCTTTACAGTTGGAAAGTTTTAAGCAATGCTTTAAAAAAAAATGACTAACGTAATATCACATGGCTAGTAAGTAGGAGAGCCAGGAGACTTTTTAACCCAGGAGAATCTGACTATAGCATTTTATACTCAGTGATTGCCTTATGTGAAATTTAAGTACAATTAATCTGATAAATGTCACCAGGGAAAGCTCACCACCATTCCACTAGACAGCAGGCATGGAAAAGAGAGAACATAAAGAACCAATAGCCATCCTACAGAAAAGTCCAGTGAGCAGGGGAGAATTTAATCTGGAGGAACATAAAATGAAATCCAGGAGGACTTATTGAGAGAAAGATGAGACCTGGAGGTGAATCGATTCTCACCAGAGATCCACGTTCCACGGCCCTGAAGTCAAAGCTGTGACTGGAAACCTCACAGCTTCCCCAGCAGTTCCCATCACGTGGTCCACACGGCCCCATCTGTCTCACCCTGGAGCCTGCTATCCCACTGCCTGGCTTCAGCTCTGAGCTCCAGCCCTCGCTAGCTACAAAGCCCTGAGAAGTCTGCAAGCCTCTGTTTTCTCACTAAACTATGGCCAGCAAGATTACCTCCTTCCATGTGTTGTCACAAGGAAACCCTGAGAAATGCTTGCAAAAGGCATGACTGGGTGGCCAGCATAGAATAAATATCCCAAGTTCTCCTTCCACCCTCACCAAGACCCAAGAGCACCAGGCAGGTGGCCCAGACACCTGTGGCCTCCGTCTCTACCCAGAAGCCTTCGTGCTTAGCTTCCCTTGCAGCCCAGAGACAAGGAGGGAGACCCTGGTGGGATCCTTACCAGACCTCTGTGCTGATTTCCAGGGAGTGCACAATGGCACAACCGCTGATAGAATGCCAGGGTCAGAAGAGTCCTGTCTTGATTCCCAGGCCCAGATCCCAGGTGGGATCTCTGAAGGCCACAGGGGATGATTCACCAGCAAGTTGAAGGATGATCAGGGTGCACTGAGAAGAAAGAGGATCTCACACCCAGGAAGAGAAAGCCACACGGGTGCATGGTAGGGAGACCGAAATGTGGCCCAGCACAGGGGCTCCTTCCCCAGAGGTTCATAAAAAAGCTCCCCCTACAGAAATTAAATCCTAGTTCTCATCATGAGTCAGCAAAGTAGTGCCCTTATCCCTGTTTTACAGATTGGATTGATCTCAAGTTTCATCAACTTCCCCCAAGGCCCTAGCTGGTCAAAGGTGGATTTAGACAATTTGGCCGGGTCACTATAACCTTTCTCCTTTGGTGTCTCTCTTGAGTGATTAGTGTTTCTGTAGCTATGCCTAGAGGCAGGATGTTATGGACACAGAGCTACATCTCTCAGCTCTCACAGCAGGGAAGGCCTGGCTGCCCAGCTCAGGACCGTGTGGTCAGCAGTCCATTCACAAACTGTCTGTTCTTGAACACAGGGGCTGCCACGGGTGCAAAACACTATCTGACTCCAAGTGATCTCCTAACATTAAGGCTAGATGGGAGCATACAGGCCAACCATGTCAGCTGAGGGCAGGAATCTAATGGGCGATACCACCCCTAGAGCCCCCGAAGAGTTAGCAGAGCCTCTATCTGGCTGTGTGTCAGTTCATCCCCTGTCTCTATCCAAGCTTGCTTTCTCTGCTTCTTTTTATAGGTATTCATTCTAATAGATCTCTTGAACCCCCATTCTGCCTCAGAGTCAGTTTCCAAAGAAACCAACCTGCCTCACAACATGAGGTACACAGTCCAGTCTGCAGACCAATTCTAATGCTAAGGGTGACTATGGCTATTCCTATGTAAGGGCTTTAAGGAGCCTGGGGTCCTTATTTAAGTCATCGAAAGGTGGTAGGCTCAGTGAAAAACAAGTTGAGATCAGGAGTTCAAAGACCTTGCCTGGACTCCTAGCTCATCCAATTTCCAACTCTGCACTGGGAAAGTCAGGTGATGGCACTGAATTTTATTTGAAAATCAAGACTAAAATTACTTCACAGAATCCATTGAGACAATACACATCAAAATCAGAGCACAGTGTATAATGTTCTTCATCCAGACAGGTCTCCCTAGATCTATTATGGATGAATGGGAATGGTTATTTGTAGCCTGGGGAAAATGTTCCTCTCTGCCGCAGTGACTCAGTTCCCCTCTATCTAAAGGACAGCAAATGACACATTCTTTTCCGAAAGTCTCCGAGCTCAGCAGCCCCACCATGCAGAAAAGCAAAGAACATTGTTATTCTCTTAGAGCAGAACTGCAGCATATAATTAAATCATTAAGAGGCAAATTAACTTCTCTAGCAATAGTCTTCTAAGTAGTTGTGGGCAAACCCATTAGCATGGTGCCAGTAAATCCTGAAGTTTCTTTTCCTGGGACTGAGTAACTATGATATCAAAGGAAAGGGATGAAAGGGTAGGACGGGAAGTGTGGTGAGCAGGTGGCTTAACCTCCTTCAGAGACTCCATGGGAGGGGCAGGCTGGGAAGGGGATGGACTGCTACAGTGCCGAAGCCCTTTGAAAATATAGCTGCAAAGTTCCCTCAACCTAGAGCCGTAATAAGTTCATTCTTTTCTCTGGAAAAACATACAAGAGTTTTTCGTTTTTCATTCGCTTAGACTTCAACTGGCTTCCATCTTGCTGTATTCATTCAGCTTGGATATGTTCTCGGAAGAGAGGAGCTACCAGGTAAGTGGAATGTGCATGTTCCAGTGGCAGACTTAAGAGCTATTTATTTAGCGGAGTTTTCAGAATAATGAATATGGAGTTGGCTTCGATTTTTGTAGCCAAATATATATTTATGCTATTGACTCGAATTCAAGCTGACTGATCTGGTTGGCTGTCCATGGCCTTCAATTCATCCAGACTTGAGTGTTTCAGTCAATATGTTGATCATTTATATGATGACCCTGCTTAAACCATTTAATAAAATGTAAACAACATGAAAGAGTATTGGAAGTCAACATAACTCATTATTGCCGCTTATAGGCTCATGAAAAACCAGACGGGGGGTGTCGGACCTGATTGGAGGCTTCCTCCAGAATCATACAATAATTTTAGCTGTGAAAGGAAATTTTATGGCGTATAACATTAGACTACACTAATGCAAGGTCAAAAATAATAGAATCAATAGGCAAACTCAATACTGTTAACATTTTGAGAAAATTACTACCAGAAAACAATGTCAACAACGGACTGAAATGGGTCTCCAAAGTCGACCAATTGATTTCCTTTCACTTTGGTGGAAACCTAACTCTTTCTTTTATACAATATGGAATGCCTTTTTGTTCAGCGTTACTTTCAGTGTGGAGTATTACTTTTTGGAAGGATGTCAAGTTTTATATGTGTCAAAAAATGTATATGATTGTCTGCATCACAGAGAACAGAACAGGCAGATTTATATATAATCCACAGCCATTAGTGAGTTTTTAATTTAGGGTTCAGCTGACAAATGTAAGAATTACTTGAATTTTTAGCAAGGTATCCAAGTGCAAATGTCATTAATAAATTTCCAACCCAATAAAAGTGTCACAATGGCAGCACGTGGTCTTGGATCTGATGTCATTCGGCTTAGTGTACACGAGGCCATCACCACTGACACTGGAAGAGGAGGTTGCTGTTTGACAGATCCACCTCCTTTAATACTAATTGAGAGATTGGTTAATTTTATGCATCAACCGTGGAATTCATAACCCTCAGCCACCCCAGACTTCTCTGCTCCAACACTCCTACTTCAAAGGCTCTGTTGCCCCCACCACTGACTTACTCAAGCCAAAAACCTTAGGAATTCACACTCACTGCCCTCTTTCTCACAGCCTATCTGTTAGTAAACGCTGGCAGTTTTAACTTTAAATGATACCCTGAATCTGTGCACCTGACTCCATTTCTGATTATTTGCCACAATAGCCTCTTTGCAGACCTCCTTGTCTTCATCTTTTACCCAACAGCCCATCAATATCAGTTTAAAACAAGTCCTACTATTCCTGTCCTTGAAATCTTTTCATGGTTGCCATCGTACTTAGCGTGAAGTCCAGACCTCCTCACTGTGACCTTCCAGGCTCTCCACATGCAAATCTGGCCCTTGCCTGCTACTCCTTCTTGCTCTTCATCCTTCCATCCCTTTCCACTTGTAATCACCAGCGCCGCAGGACTTCTGACCCCAAACCCACCAAGCTCAGTAAACTTCAGAGCCTTTCCCAGGATACTTCCTCTTCCTGGTGCTTTTCTTCCAACCCTATTCGTTACCAGTATCTTCTCTTTAGTCTCTGACCCCTAGAAGAGCTGCCTCATCAAAAGATGCCTTTAACCTTATCCTCATATCTCTTGGCAGAGTTCATCATTTTTAAAAAGAAGTTGATGTTTATAACCATGACTCCAGCTTGTAAAAAAAAGGAAGGAAAACAGAGTATGCAAATATTTGTTCTAACATGTACTCATCTGTTTTCAAACATACCCCACAGAGAGCAGAAATCTCTCAATTTATCAATAAAGAGCACCAATGTTTTTTGTCCATTTGGGAGTAGGTTATTATCTGACCTTTCGGGGGTTCTCACTAATTGTAGGGTTCTTGTTCCTTTTCAGATGCATTTGGGTTCCTGGGAGAGGTGAATGCCACAGTGTCAGGAGGCCCTAACTGCCCTTTCACCCCAGTTCCTCCTGCTCTGATCTGCAGGAATCTCCTCCCTGCCTCATGCAACTACTGCCATGCATTGTGGCCCCCCTACTTGACAGGCATTCTAGCCTGGTGTCCCCAAGAAGCCACAGCCCACCTAATTTTGGGGGTTTTATGCTAGCACCTGATGCTAATGACCACCAGCCTCACCACTATCCTCAAATGTGAGGTCCTAGTCGCCGAAACTCTCTTTTCCTGATTCCAGGCTTCTCTATAAGCCATCAACTTTTACATTTTCCTTGGTATGAATGGTTGCTTGTTTCCCCTTTTTGTTGGGTTTTGTGGGGTCCTGGATGCTGCCTAGACAGACCTCTGGTGTCCCCCTGCTGTTAGAGTTCCCCTTGTGGCCAATGCAGAGCTTCTCCAAGGGGCTATGTTCTCCCAAGTCTTCAAACCAAAAAGTTGCATTCTAGATGACCTCAATCCCAGAACCATGATATTCCTATCACAATTTCCTGGCTTTTTGTCTCCTCATCAACCTTCTAAACCCCTCCTGTGTCCCCAAGATTTCTCATGTGATTATAGATTTGTTTTAATTCATAACCTTGCTTTTCCCACCCTAAGGGTTTATAATCTGCCCATCAAATTTTAGATGTAAAATCCTGGCTCAAGTCATTCCCATAAGCACAATGCATTCTTCAAAAGCCTGGTTTATTTGGCTACCTTCTATTAAATATCTACTTGGAAACCCAAAGCTAAGAATGGTAATCAATATAATTAGATTTTAAAAAGTGTTGCTTGAGAATTTTTTTAATTGTTTTTTTTATTTTGAAGCCTTCTCAAATTTGTATGAAAGTTGTAAGTAGAGGCAAAAATAAGCTTATTGTCTTGACCTAGAAGAGCAAGTTCCTAGTTAGGCATGGTGGTGCATGCCTATAATTCTAGCACTCTATGAGGCTGAGGCAGGAGGATTGTGAGTTCTGCCTGGGGAACTTATTAAGAGCAGTCTCAAAATAAAATAAAGAAAAAGAAAACAGGATAAGATAAAATAAAATAAGAACAACAGATGGTATAAAGGCCCTGGTTTCACAAGATCCCAGTAATGAATGTAACTGTACTGTCTACCTAGAATGTACCAATAAATTAAATTTAAAAAGAAAAAAAAAGGCCCTGGTTTCACAAGATCCCAGTAATGAATGTAACTGTACTGTCTACCTAGAATGTACCAATAAATTAAATTTAAAAAGAAAAAAAAAGGCCCTGGTTTCAATATTTAGTACTGAAAAAAAAAGCAAGTTCCAGACTCGGTGTCCGAAATACTTAGTGTATATTCATGTGTATTTCCAACAAACAAGGATTTCAATCATCAGTCATACCCAGGAACCCAATACATGTTCCTACAATCTAGCCTTCAGATAGCAATCCCGTTCTCCTAAATTCCCAATAAAGTCCTTTGTAGTAAAAAGATCAAGTTCAGGGTCACCCATCCCATTTTGTTCTTCCGGTCTCCTTGTCATTGCGGAACAGTTCCTTAATCTTTCTTTGACTTTCACCATCTTGATGCTTTGGAAAAGTACGGCTGTACCTCACAGACCTTGCAGTTTTGCTGCTACTCATTCTGAGTGTTTACAAGACATGCTAGCATCTCCTGAAGCCAGGTGTAGGGAGATAAATTCTAGGACAGATTTCTAGGGTCACATGCTCTCTACTTTTCCTAACTGTATGGTCTTGAGCAATTTATATGACCACGCTGGGCTTCTATTTCCTCACAAGAAAATAATAATCACACTTCTCATCTAGGGCCACAAATGAATAATCTTCAGTTTAATACTATGTGCTTGTTTAACCTCCTTCTCCTCATGACCTCCTTTTCACCATTCCCTTTCTGGTCCTTCCTGGCATCCTCATATCTCACAGGTTTAACATCCCATTTCCAAAAATCCAAAGTTGAAAATGTCCTAAATCTGAAATTTTTTTAGTGCCAACATGCAGCTAAAAAATTTTTAGTTTTCAGAGCATTTAGAATTATCACATGAGGGATACTCGAGTGGTAAATTCTAAGTGAATATTCCTATTCAGAAATCTGAAACACTCCTGGTTCCAAGCATTTCAGGTGAGGAATACTAGTCTTGTACTTTCAGAGAAACCCTCCTCTCAGAGTCTGCTTCTGAGAAAAACAGCCCACGAATGTTCTCCTCCTTTCAGAAAGCAGTCTTCCTGCTATGTGCACAGTGACTAGCAGATAGGCCAGTTAAGGAGATGGTGGGGTTGTCCAGATCTTGACTACATGAGCACAGTGAGACTGAGCAGAATGTATCCGGAGGTGGGGTCCACAGGAGTGTCTCCCGGATAGGATACAGAGACTAAGGGGAAAAGGTAAATCAAGAACAAATCTAAGACATATGCAAATTGTTTCATACGAGGAGTGGAAAAGCACTTTACCGTGGAGGGCCTGTGTTCTCGGAATCTCATTTAGTAATACTAAACATCATCAGTAACAAGGACTGTAGATACACAATAGAATTTAATCGCTGGTACTGCAATCTTACAATAGGAAATTACAATGCCCTGAATTTAATAGGTTTCATTTTTCAAAGTGAATATTTTGCTTTTACAATCTCTCACTGCCAATGACGCTCTCCGATTAGAACTGATTAGAGAGTCTTCTTTTATGTAGAAACAAAGCTCTTAGCTGTTTACACAGATTGGTTAGCTCTGTCCAACTGAAACAAAAACCCCTCTTCCTCCTTCTCCTTCTCCTCCTCCTCCTCCTCCTCCTCCTCCTCCTCCGCTTCCTCTTTTACATCCTAATGACTTTGATCACCTTATAAAAGGATTTACTTTCTTTTCATTTCAGCAAGGCATCAAACTATAGGGAAAAGAACCCTTAGCATAGGTGTTGGAAGCTCTTGATCCACTTTCCAACCCCAGGACCAGGATGGCCCCCTCAATATTTGATCCTTTGTCACATCAACTCACTTAATAGTTATATTCCACAAATACATATTGGGCATGTGTGTGTGTGTGTGTGTGTGTGTGTGTGTGTGTCCAGACATCAGTTTATAGGAGGATCAATGTCCCCATCCTCAGCCCCATCCTTAACCACAAAAAGAATATCCTGTAAAATTAGTGGTATAAGCAAATGTATGTATTGCTTGCATTTGAGTGATCTAGAGAGATAGCCTTTTAAATGTCTTATTTACTTCCTAATATCAATTTGCATTAAAATTCCTTTCTTGTAACTTCTGAAGACATTATCATGTACAATTGTGGAGGTTCTTAATCTGTCATCTGGAACTCTTTGGGTCAAACATATCTTTGAATTCTGGTCTTACTTGGATTTTGGGTAACTTCGTATATCTATATCTCTATATATAATATAAATAGATAGATAGATAGATAGATTAACAAACTCATAGGGAGCAAGGGCATGTTCTTGTCTATCAAATCCAATATCTATGCAGTGAAATGTATGCTACACTTTATCTTAGACAAAAGGCTGAGAAGCAACATAGTGAAATATATAAATATTCCCACCCAGCAGAATGAATAAAGATTACATCTGTATATCTATATCTATATGCTTTTATCAATTTAGTTCAATTTTAGCCAACAAATGAATCCTAAAAATACATTTAGAGAAACAAAACCTGATCTTCAGGTTTTCAGAATTGCATTTAAGAAATTGTAGGCCTTCAGTTCATACTATTCGAAATAAGTAGGACATGGGTTTCGACTTAAAATCCAAATTTATCAAAGACATTCATTACAATTGCATCTGCTATAATGGTATTTGACCTATACATGACCCAGCTTTATAAATAAACTTAAAGCACCTCCAGCTCCATTAATATTTCATTGATCCATAAAATACTCCTGAATACTTATATTTATCAGCCTCGGAGAAAGGCAATATCTGATGCGGAAACCACACAAAGAAAAGCAGCACTGTTCTGGTGTCCTAGATCACAGTTCTTGTGTACATTAGTAGGCAGCTATAATATAAATTTTAAGACCCCAGGAGGGACCAATGAAAGTTAGCATGACAGAATTGGACCATGCCATCTAGTGGGCTGGCTTTCCCCTGCTTAAGATAGCAGTATCTGTAGTGATCTCTTTAAAATGCACATCAGAGCCAATGACTTCCACCTAAATCCTTCCCGTGGCTTCCCACAGCACCGGAGGTAAAAAGCCAAGTTCCTTCTGGTCTGACACCCTCTGACCTCATCATTCTCCATTATGCTGATGCTCCAACCACCTGGCCTTCTAAATTCATCCAGCCCCAGGCCACTCTGCTCCTGGGCCCAGCTCTTCCTTTCCCTGCAGTACCTGGACAGCCCCACCCTCAGTTTAAAGAGAATGGGTGCACACACATACACACACACACACACGCGCACACACAATCCTTTACCTTATATGGATGTGGCCACCCTTTATCACATCACCTTGTCTATTTTCTTCAAATCATTATCACTATGAAATTTTGCTTTAATGTACTTTTAATTTTTATTGCTTAGAATTTAGTCTGGTAGCTGATTGGTACCAGATATTAATTTGTAGGGTGCCTGAGTAATGACAGAGAGGTCAATGCCTTTGAAAGAAGAGTTTAATGTTACTCCCTTTTCCTCTAGAAACAAGAGGCCTGTCTCATAGGAGCCTAGGGAGAAGCAGCAAAGTTATCCAGGAGGCTGAAAGGAGCCAGGGGAAGGCATAGACTTCAGCCTTTACTGGGGTTTCAACACACAACTCAAGGAGGGCAGGATGATCAGTTTAGGATTGGCTAATTTGCATATTTCTGGTGGGTTCTGGGCCATCCCCAGTTGCTTGCTGCCTGGGCCTGGGTTGATTTCGGTAAAAGAAATATTGACTTGGAGTATGAGTCAGATAAAGAGAGGGTTATGTGATGTGGATTGTAGGGAGATGTAAACAACTCTGGTGTTTAGATTAGCCTTGTAGTTAATGAATGCCTAATAAACAAACGGTGAATCTAAAAAAAACTTAATCCTCAGAACAGTGGCATATAATAAAAAAGTAAGATGCAAGTTTATTTCTAGCATAAAATAAGTCCAGAAGTAGCAAATCTATAACCAGATGGTGCTACTATTATGTCACCAGAGAGCCCCATCTTTCTGCTTTACCATCCCAGCTCATGACTTTTTTTTGTACCCAGGATCAAACTCAAGATCTCGCACTTGCCAGGCAGTCGTTGTGCTACTGAGCTACATTCACTCAGCTCAGGATTTTTATCTCAAGGTCATTTTGTATTCGTTTTCCTTTGCTGCTGCAGCAGAAAACCGCTTACGTAGCATCTTAAATCCACACAAAGTTATTATTGTACCATTCTGGAGATTATAATCCTAAATACGTCTTGCAGAGCTAAGAAAAATTGTCAGCAAGAAAGATGGCATTCTTTCTTGATGTTCTAGGAGAAAATCAGTCCCCGGCCCTTTTCAGGGTGGCCAGCAGTCCTTGGTATATAGCCACTCTCTCCATTTCTAAGCAGACCACTCCAGCCTCTTTCTCCATCATAAACCTGCTTTTGCATTCTTTGACCCACGCATTTCCTCTTCCGAGGACCTTCGTGATGACATTGGTCCACCAGGACAGTCTCCCACTCAAGGATTTAATTGCATTCATCGTGCTTCTTTTGCCATATAAGGTAGCAAAGTCTCAATTTTGGAGAAGAGGGCGTGCAAAGCTCTGGGGACCACTATACTGGCCACCCTAAATTGTATGATGTGATGTAGCCACTAGACCTCCACGGATCAAATCCTTACCTACTTGTCCACTGCATCCCTATTTCTTCATAAGTGAAAGTAGCAAATCAATCTAAATATAATTTGTTTTACTTTTCTTCTCCCTTGCCAAAAGTATGATCACATTGTTGGTAGGAAAAGCCCCATCATTTCTGGAAATGTGACGAAAATACAGTTAAACACCTACCTTTCTCTCTGGGTCCCTGGAAAGTCCTCAGAGGATTCTGATTTACAAGGAAGGATATTATGCTCAAAAATCCCAGACATTCATTTTCTGCTATTCTAATGTCAACCGATGAATAGGTGTTGGTCAAAGAATATGTCAGCAGCAATTGAGTTCACCAGCTTTTGCCAAAAGATCATACAAGAGTTTGTGATTTTAATCAAAGTTTGTCATCCACCCAGAACTTAAAAAGTGAATTTCCATCAAAAGGAAATTTAAGCTTCTGAAAGTTACTTAGCCCAAGAGCAACAAAGACAAACTCTGAGTCTGAAAAGAAAATAAAAATTAGTCGTGAAAATTATTTTACTAGATTATTTTAAACTGTCGCGTATCGAGAAGGCTCAGGTAAATGTCGGCTGTCGCGCTAACAGGCAGTACTGTCCCTGTCCCCGACCTTTTTCTTGTTAAAATGCATGTCAATATGCAAAATAGAAGTGCTTCACATCAGAACCGAATGCACTCTCCACTTCAAGAAGTTCCAAAAATAATCTGCAGAAAATGGAATTCAAGGGACAATTCTGCTTTGCCAGACACATGAACAAACAACCTTTAAAACTGACTTATTGAAGAGTTCGCTCTTTCATCAGATCAGCTCCTGCTTCCGTGCATTCAAAGCTGAGCTTGCTGCAAAATAAGAGGCAGCTGAGTGAGATGCCCTGGCAGCTGGGCATCCTGGGATAGTTCTGACACAGAGGCCACGGTTCGGCCCACTCCCGTCATCTGCAATCTAAACCCCAAGCCCAGTGAGAAGCAACGGAAATGGTCTCTTAGAATCCAGACCCAGGCACTTTGCTAATGAAAGGACAACAGCCAGAAACTAAGGCTCAGCCATTCTTACAAACCCAACACTATTGTGGATCACTCAAAGGTTTATCAAAAACAGGATGACACATGCCCTCGAATGAGGATAAGTTCATGGCCACAAAGTCAAAGCACTGTAACAAAGTCATGCAGGGGAGGGAAGTCAGAGGAGCAATTCACATCCCAGATCCAGAGGAACAGGGGAGGGAGTAGTTCCAGAGTCAAGCACAAGGAGAGCTGCGTGGAAAAGGCCACTTGAGGAGGAATGGAAGCCAATGAGGCAACAACCAGCTCCACAACAGGGCAGCTCCACCGGAAGGGGCTTGCAGGGAGCACACATCAGCACCCTACTTTCTCTCCTATTTTGACCAGTTTGTCCCACTGAATGCTGGGGAGCAAGAGTATTCCTTGATGCACCCCTTAAAGGTCAACTCTGTGGCCAGAGAGCAGGGTGGCAGAGAGCAGCCAGAGGGTGTGCAGGGGCAAGAAGAAGACAGCTGATGTGATGCACAGGTCACTGTGGGTTTCCCAGCCCACCACATAGGTGACTGCTGCTTTGTGCTGTGTGTGCCCACCCCAGAAGGGAGCATCTGATAGCAATAAGGCAGGAACCAATTCTTACGGCAGATGCCAGGGTATTCTAATACACAGGCAGGTCCTTTTACAAGGTTCGCTCACAGATTATTTTAATCATAACAACTCCCCACCCCCAGAAGATTATAGAAAAACCACACAGAATGGGGACGTATAGGGAGCAGCCACCAGTGTCTCTGGTGCCAAAGATATCCCCATGGTGTGGGTCCTTCCATGCTGGAATAACAACTAGCCCAGAAAAGAATGCCATAAACTCTGTACACAGGAAAAGATGTTGGTTATATTTCATCAGGTTTCTTTCCACTGTGGTTAAAATTTACTCACCAGTTCATGAAATACACAGTACGGTAATAACTGGTATTTATCGGGTTTCTAGTCTGTGCCAGAACACCATCCCCATTCATCAGGGCTCAGTTTAGATCGGCAGTACAAGGGTGACGTGGCCAAGCCACTCATAGCTCACAGAGGCCACTCACACTCCTTACCATGTGACCTCCGCCATCTTCGTAGCAGCAGTGAAGTCTTATTCTTTGACTCTCTCTCTACTCAGAAATAAGCACGGTTCTCTTCAAGGGCTTACCTGAATAATCTCCCTACTTTAAGGTGAACTAATTATTTATTAAAGTTCCAGTGGCAAAGTCCTTTTTACTCATGATAGTCCTGGGTTCTTCCCATGTTCAAGGGGAGGGAGTCAAGCAAGGGTGAGGACCATTTTCAAATTCTGCCAACATCACCTGGCAATGCCTAGCATGAGACATAAGATGGTCACACAGCAAGGGAACTGGCTCACACAGCTTCCTAATAAGTCACACATACATGAAAGTCATTAACAAGCCTTGCAACTCTTGAGTCAGACTATGGGAATCTTCCCAAGCTTAGTCTGTGTGATTAGAGTTGTTTTATTTCCCTGCGTCTCAGAGCTGTCTCTTGCTCTGATGTCAGGTAAGTGGTAGTGGACACCTCATAGGGTACCATGAGGAGTGACAGATGCAATCACGAGACACCCAAGCACTGTGCCTGCCAAGGAGTAGTCACTGAGTAGCCCTGAGCTATTAGGGCTGATATTAGCATTGCTGTTCATATATCCATTGCTGTTCCTATTAAAGTTACATAACCAGAACTGAGACAAGCCTAGGCTGAGTGAATAGCATATCTGAGCAAGGTTCTGTAGCGCGTGCAGTTTAACATGGGTTCTGGGAGCGAAAGCCCCAGTCACTGATGCATCAACTCAGGGGTAAATGCCAGTGGCCCCTGGCAAAAAAGGAAAAAGAACATCTGGCGTGTCAGCTCCATTTTCAAGATGACAACTTTTTATAGATTCCTCACACGATAACCAAAGGTTTCTATAGAAGAAACCCTGAGATAGTCTAAAATACGGATGGGAACACTTGTAAGATGTAAAAATCTTCAGAGTATAGTCTCCACCCAAAACGTACAAGCAGCTAGAAAGAAAAAAAAAAAAAAAGGCCTCCTCCCTCTATCTATCTAAGCTGTAACTAGATTATCTTTTGCATTCTCTTTCATTCAGACAAGATTGTGTGTCAGGCTCTATCCTGCAAGATACAACTTATTTCAGTTCCTTTTGCTATATCACCCAAGAGAAGGCACTACAGGGACAAAGTGTGGGGTTGTCCCATCCTTGGGGACTGTGTCCTTTCCAGGAGCATCATCTTTCTTCACTGGTGAGAGACAAACAAATGTTTTCTATTTTTGCCTTCAGCAGTGGCTTCTAAAGTGCAAAATATCAGACCTTCATTTATATTTATTTTTATACTAAAATAAGAAAGAAATTAAACTGCGTTATCCTTGAATAAGCAGCTTGACACTTCTCTCACCCAGTCTGCATTGGTTGCATGTGATATTGCAGGAATTCTGAGACAAGCTGGGAAATCTACCACCCAGGAGGTGCGGGAGAAGCAGGGAGACTACAGAGTTCTCCCTCCAGCCTACAGCTTAGCCAGGTTTCTCCCAATTTACAGGTGCTCAGTAATATGGTGGCACAGACTGCACCAGCTGCACTTACCTATAGCAGCTCTCACAAAAAGCACTAGTGATTTAAAGATTACCGAAGAGCCACCCGAGTTGAAGGAAATGCTAGAAACACTAGCATCTATGTACAACAAAGAAAGTGCCTCCGTTTTATCTTCTCCCACTCCTGTTAGGAGCTCTTTGTCACTTACATCGTGACAAAATAGTAGTGACCAGTGATCTGTTAAGAAACTAAGCAAAACAAAAAATGAAGTTGGTAAGATTATTTTAAAACATAGATTTACATTGAGACTTGTGGTTCAATATTTTCTATACTGGCTCCAAAAGGTCAGGGACTTTGTATTTATCCATGTTGATTCCCTAATCCTTTTTAAAGGAGGCATAAAGAGGGTTATTTAAAGTATACACTCAAAGAAATAGAGAGTGGGCCCTCGAGAAAAGAGCTCTATAGTTTGGAGATGGGAGTATTTATGTGTTTTTGGCAGTGAAAATCTGTAGAATTTGTGAATGTATAGAAAATTTGTGTTTGGTTTACAGTAAAAAGTAATGGCCCACCCACAGGTTTTAAAAAAATACATTTTACAAGTGTAAAGATGACCCATTTTACAGGGGAAAGGTAGGGCACAGTCTGGTGTATTTTTAAGATCTAAGGGTCTAAGAGACAATCTACAATGTGGGAAAAAAATTTTACCAGCTGTTCCTCAGACAAAGGACTATTATCAAGGATATATAAAGAACTCAAAACAATCAGCCCTCCAAATATAGAGACCCAATTCAAAAATGGGCATCCAAAATGAACAGAAATGTCTCAGACAAAGAAGTAAAAGCAGCAAGTAAATATATGAAAAAATGTTCCACATCACTGATCATTCGAGAGATGCAGATGAAAACAACACTGAGATTCCACTTCACCCCAAAAAGAATGGCTGCTATCAAGAAATCACACAATAACAAATGTTGGCAGGGTTGTGGGGAGAAAGGAACCCTTCTCCATTGTTGGTGGGAGTGCAGACTGGTGCAACCACTATGGAAATCAATATGGAGATAACTCAAAGAGCTTGGACTGGAGGTCCCATTTGACCCAGCCTTCCCTCTGCTGGGTATCTTTCCAAAAGAACTAAAAGAATCATATCACAGAGAAGTATGCATACCTATGTTTATAGTGGCACAGTTTGTAATAGCTAAATCTTGGAAACAGCCCATTTGCCCATCCGTTGGAAACTGGATAAAGAAGATTTGGTTTTTCTATAAAATGGAATATTACTCAGCCATAAAGAATGAGAAATGGATTCATTCATAGGAAAATTGATACATATTGAAGATATACTCCTAAGTGAAATAAATAAGTCACACATGTGTAAATACCGAATAGTTTCCCTGGTGTGAATAATCTGCAATAATATATAAGATCCTAATAAGATTACTGACATTTAGAAATGGGAAGAAAGGAGCTAAAGGTGTAGGGAAGGTGGGATGGGTAGGGGAAGGGTAATAAGGGAAAAGAAAAAAATGTGAGATAATGAAAAGATGAAAATAAAGTGTTTGTAGATGGGGAGGGGAAGAGGGGGTGAAGGGAGGGCAGGGGTAAGGGGAAAAACTGAGAATCAAGACTTGTCATGTAGAGGTACAAGATCCCAACAATGAATGTAACTGTACTATATCCCTAAAATGTACCAATAAACTCAATTAAAGCTGAAAAAAAAAGATCTAAGGGTGATCCTCATGATCCTCAGCTAAACCTGTAGTGACGAGTGGAGCAGATTATATTTTCCAGAGATGCCTCAGCAATGTCTCCCATTCCTTCACTATGCTGGCTTATAATATCATCCTGATCCTCTGTCATCAAAGGGTTTAGACCAACTCTCCAGACCTTAAATCTGAACAGGTGGTAACTGCTTTGTGGAACAAACTGTACTAGAAGGAAAACTGTATGACTTCTGAGGCTAAGTCAGGAAAGGCTACACAGCCTCCCCTTTAGATGCTGGGTCAAAGGGAAACAAGATGCTAGGTAAGAAGCTCAGCTACACCAACACCACTATGGACTAAGCTCCCAGACAAATGGACACCTGAGACATCAGCCAGTTGAGCCTTCAGGTAACAACAGCCTTAGCCAACATGAGGCTGCAGCACATGAGAAACTCTGAGTGAGAACCGGCCAGCTGAGCCTTTTCCTAATCCTCACGCACAGCTCATGAGCAAAACAAAATTATGGGTTGAATCTGGGAATAAGCTGTAACATAATAGTAGGTAACTAGAGCAATGAACTTCATCCTAACTAGATGTTATATCTTGGGGTATTTCTAATTAATGACATGAAGGCATCACAATTCATGAAATATGTAAAGCTAAGTATGCAGTCCATTTTAATACTAATGTTGTTAGTGAGAGCAGAGTTTTATACACTATTAGCGCATCTAAGTAGATTTAAAGTCATTTGTTTCAGTTTTATCTTTTCCATTTGCAACAGACTGAATATTTGTGTTCATCCAAAATTTATTTGTTGAAATCCTAAATCCTAAGGTGATGGGATTAGAATTAGGATCTTCAGTGACACTCTCGTGAATGGATTCATGTCCTTACAAAAGGAAGAGATTCTTTGCCTCTTTAGTCACATCAGGCTACATTGAGAAGTCTGCAACAAGAAGAGAACACCCACCAGATCCAATCATGCTGGCACCAGGATCTTGAATTTTAGCCTCCACAGCTGTGAGAAACAAGTATTTGATGCATCAATCACTCACTCTGTGGTGTTTTTACTGCAGCAAACCCAGACGGACCAAAATGCCATTTAAAATCCCAAGTGTTTATTTATGCTTTACTGTACATATGTCAATATTTCAGTGCAAGTGTATCATTTTAAGCAAATACCCAACTGTTGGGAGTCCATATTCAAACTATTCAAAAACTAGGGTACCTGATTAAATTCCTAACCACTGAAAAATAAACAAAATAAATCAAACCATGTCCAAAAGTCTGCACAAAATTCTAAGGGACTCTTGGACTTCTGTTGCCCACACCCAAGCCTCCTATTAAGAAGTCCCATCTTCCATACTCCAGAAAGAAACACACATAGAGCTGAAGCACCATCTAGGTTGTGATTTTCACTTCTCTTGGGTTCAAATCCTTATTTTACTCTTCTCTACCTCTGTGTGTCTATGAAAGTTACTCTGTCCTCTCTCTCTGAGCTTCAGTTTCCCAATCTGTACAAGCATATTTTTAAGAGCAGCTCCTAAGATCATGATGAAGATCAAGGAAAAAATTTCAGTAAAGAACCTACTTGATGCAGTACCTGAATGGCAGAGCAAATGGTCAGTGCTCAATGAATCACAAGTGTCAACATTCAGTAAACCTCAACTGCCACCTCCAAGGTCACCCTAGGGGGACAATGTGCAAACCTTGCCACATAAATGGCAAGAACAGCAGGAAAACTTGAGACCATATATGAGACTCTTAGTGATGATTTTAAAGGCTAAAAATGGGAAGGCAGTCAGTCCCACAATGATGAAAAAGAATAACTATAATGATTCCAAAAAAGGTCTCTGGGCATAGTAAGTGTCACAGGATACTTGAAGCAACTAAACTGTAGGTAGAGAATCAAAGTAAAAATGCTTAGTCCAAGCCTTGAATATGTTCTAGATGCTATTCATCTTTATTTTATTTTTAAAGGAGAAGGAGGAGATACCTAAGATTTTGATTGGCTTGATGATGTAAAGCCATGGACAGGAACTTGGAATCTACCATGGTATCTGTGTGAGACTTTCACCTCTACTCATCTTCAAGCCTCTACCCTCCATGGCTAAGTGGTAGCCATCTCTGGAGCAGAATGAACATTTCTTTATTTTTGAAGACAAAATAGCACAGTTTGGGAAAGAGTGGAACTCCCAGGAGAGAGACTTTAATTTAAAGAAAGAGGAGTTGGTTGCCTAATTTCCATTAAAGAAAATTTGTATAAGAGTATATAAGAAGACAAGATTTTAAAGAAACTTCAGTAGCCATAAGTCATATAAAAGTTGGGTTCTCTTTGCAACACAAGAGTGGATCTGAAATTTTCCAGGTAGCCCAGGAAGAAGATGCAGAAATAAAACAGGATTATCACATCTCACAGGGATGGACTGGGCATCCTGAGTTCCTGAGTTCATGACTATTGTGCTCTCTCTCTCTTTCTCTATCTCTCTCTCTCTCTCCATTATGGCTTTTCAAAATTTCTGTGAAATGCTTAAACACTGATGACCTGAATGAGTTTGTTCTCCTCTTAAACCCAGTTATCATCCAAGATCTTCATCTAGTTTTTTCTTCCCTAATCTGCTGGAAGTGCCCACCTCCATTTTTAACAAGGTGTTGAATCGGATAAAAGTGTACCCATGCTGCCCAGTAAAATAGGTCATAAATGACATATTTATGACAAACAATAGACCAAGAAGAATATTTGTAACACATATGACAGAGTGATACTCATTAAAGTGTTAATAGTTCCTACAAATAAATAAGAAAAAGCAACAATCCATTAGCTAAATGGACAATAACAGGAAAAGAAATCCAAACTATGCTGAAGCATTAATAAAAAATATAATAACAACAACAAAATTGAACACATGCTACCCATTAACCTGATAGACATTACTAAATGCAAAAACACTCTGGGTTGGTGGTAATTTGGGAAAATAGACTGATAAGAATATCAAGTCTTGTAAGCTTTCTGAAAAGCAATCTGCCATGTACACTTAGGTTCAAATCATACCTACCTTTTGAAGTAGCAATCTCACCTTTGGAAATATACCCAAAAGCAACAGTGTACAAAAGTACATGCAGAGGTATATTTGTGTGTGTGTTTATGTATGCATACAAACATGCCTTTGCATCTGGTCATAAAACTATAGAGAAAGAAATAGAAGGATGTGATTTAGCCTGCTATAGCTGTTACTTTAATAGAGATGGTGATAAGAAAAGTATAGAAAATAATCCCTTATACACTACATTGCTCCCCTTGCTATATTGAACTAGCATTTGTTTTATAATTTTTTGAAAATTAAGAAAAAAAATAGCCTTGCAACTTTACTGTGTGATCTTCAAAGAAGTTGCATGTCAAGCACACTGTTCCTTCTCATGGATATGGATTTGCAGCCTAAATATCGCAGTTCTAAATGGTGGATCTTTGCACTTTGGACCACTGAGAACTGAAGGGGCCAAATAAATGCAGCTGCCTGTTCTAGTGAACTGGCTGATACAGTTGTCACATGGCAAGCCAGGGAAGTGGAGCCCTATCAGCTCGAGCCTCATGGGTTTGAACTAAAAACAAACAAACAAAAAAATCACATGACTTCCCCACAGTACTTGAGATGCTACTGCCGGAAGTAGGAGAGCTGGACTCTTCAGGCTAAACAAGGAGGGGCGATTGCCGCATGAGCTCCCAGACTCCCGGGGACCATGCTGTAGCACAAAACCTGCCATGCAGTGGACATAGATATGAATGAAGTCAGCGTGCTCAGGACGGTGGAAACACCTGGCCTGCTGAGTCAGAGTCAACACGGGCAGTTCTACACACTAAGAGTGGGAAAGTCCTGGATGCCTCTGCTACTGTCCACACACTTACTAGCTTGAGGAGGAGACCACGGAGGCAGCACTTGGGGACATGTCTGGAGGCCAATCACTGTGTCCCTCCTGCCCTGCCACCCGTTGGCTGTGTGACCCACAGAAGTGAATTCACTTCTCTGAGTTTCAGGAAAGTGGAGTTGATGATCAGTGGCAGGGACCGTGGCAGCTTCACCTGAGATGTTGTTTGCTTCAAAACTTGCTCAAAGAAATGGAAATCCTGCTTGAGAGGCATCCGCTGCTCCCTTGCTCACCAGTTAGGTGAATTTGGGCAACTTACACTCAAACTTTGTTTCTCTACCTGGGAAGAAGTGAACCTTTTGTAAGTTCTGTTTTGTTGTTTTGCTTTCTGGTGTTAACGTTGCTGATATTCTACCCTGTGCCCCAAACAAAGCAAGCACTGGAAGTAAGTGAGCTGGGGAGTTGTGGGGATTCTTCTCTTCCTCAGACTTAAGTCCAGTGAGATCAAGGACGTGCATCTGTCTTAGCTGAGCGCTAACGTGGCGGGTAATAGGTGTTCCATACATATTGGGTACACAACTAAATTCTTACCATTGAGTAGATGCTATTTCAATACTCAACTTTCTCTTCTGTGATGTCCTTTATTTCCCACATTTCCAGGTGGGGATTTTACATTTCATGAATCTTGATCCAATAGCTGTTTTGTCTTGGGTACTTGTCTGTCCTGTACCTACAGGACAGTGAACAAGGCACAGAGTGGCTGCTCCTGGGGGTTGACATACCCAAGAAGAGGGTTCAGATGTCAGTGATGGCAAAGCCTAAGAAAGAAATCCAGTAGAAAGGGAGTTCCAAGCACGTGGTCAGCAAAGCCTCCTAAGAAAATGGCCTTTGAACTGACCCTGAAGAGACATGGAGGAGCCAGATATGGGGAGCCAGGTAGAAGTTCAGAGCTAGTGTTGTAGATGGAATTGTCTTCAGAAAGGTATGCTGAAGTCCCACCTGTCAGGGCCAGGGAGTGTGATCTTACTCGGAAATGGGGCTTTTGCAGTTGTTACCAAGTGAAGATGAGATCATACTCGAGTAGGGTGGCTTAAAGCCTAATGACTGGTGTCCCTGTAAGAAGAGAAGAATGGAGAAATACACAAGAAAAACATCATGTGGCAACAGAAACAGCTAGGGCGATGGGGTCGCAAGCCAAGGGCCACCAAGGACTGCAGGAAACACCTTCCGTTCAGAAAAGGTACAGAGAAGATTCACTTAGGGTCCTTGGGGTAGAGGGGAGTAGAAAAATCCTGAGACACTTTAATTTTGGGTTCTGCTCTCCAGAATAAACTCCCATCGCTCTAGCCATCCAGTGTGTGCTGCTTCCTTGAGTAGCCCCAGGAAACAAACGCAAGTGGGAATGAACTTGGCATGTTCAAGGAGCAGAAGGAGGAGCCCCAAAGGTTGACTGCAGAGCAGAAGGTCAGGGAATGAGGGCAAAGAGTTAGAAGAGACAGTTCAACATCAAAGCACCTGCTCAGCCAGGGCAGGAAGAACGCCTGCCACTCCGCTGCGATGGAAAACTGGGATGGGATCTACCAGCAGGAGAAGGGTGTGGTGTGACTCACATTTCTCAAAATTCCTCAGGAATCTGGGTTCTTGGGATTCATGCAGATACTGGTCACTGGTTAAGAACACGGGGTGCTTTTACTACCTTGCAGCAGTAGCAGTAACACGCTAACAGGAGTGACCATCAACTCCTAAGCAAGCCCAGAAGCATCCTTCAGAATCCAGAACAGCACGTCAGATGCTCATGCTCCTTGAGCCTTCAGATGTTTCTCCCTCAAACCATAATCTGCCATCTCTTTCCTATCTAAATTTACTTATAATGTTCCAGACGGGGAAGCCTGTGTTTTCTGTGAACGTGGATTGACACAAGCATGTACACTGCACATTTTGCTCAATGGCCTAAAATTATCAGGGCACACTCAAGGGAGAAACATGTAACAGTTCCTGCTACATATGGCCAACCTGTTTTCTATTTCTGAGTATGAAAATGCTGCATTTTGTATGGGCTTTTCCCCCCACTGTGATTATTCTGTTTTTGTGACTGTGTATTAGTTACCCTGGCAACATGGTAGACTCCGATCTGATTGGCCAGGTTGTCAGGTTCATTGCGGGAGCCAGGGGCCCAGTTTTGAATGGCGCATGTGTACGTGTTAACCGGAGTTTCTGACAAGCTTGGTCAGGAAAACCTGATGGTGCAGAACATCTGCATCATTCTGCCTGCCAAGGGAACCCTTCCGCTACCTGCTGTGCAAATGTGCCCCACATTATTTCTGAGAAGATACAAGGGCTCAATTCTGACTTTCAAATATCTGCTAGGCAATGTGTATAGCATTAGTATGTGCAGCCCATGGCACAGAATGCATTTCTTTGTGATGAGAAATTAATTCTCAAAGAAGCTAAATAGTCCGATTGCTGGAGCATGGGAATAGAACCTGCTACAGAAACTTAATTCAAGCTCGCTGTGCAATCCAGAGGAAGTCACAGACTTAGCCAAATCCTTCATCTTCTGTAAATAAATGTCACTCACAAAGAAAGAGCCTCGTCTTAAGAAGGAGATCCTAGGAGCACAATGCGCTAAAGATTTAAACTGGGGCAAAAATTATATCCCAGTTAGCCACCAGTATTGAGTCATTTATTTATTCAATTTATCAGACATCTCCTTTACTTATTAGTCTAGCTCAATTTATGTACCAATTACCAAGCAGGGGGGACCAAACCTCTATCCATAACTGAAAAATCTTTCTTGGCTAATGAATAAATAATTCCAACCTAGAGTAGAGTTAAGTACAGACTGGTGCCTAAAAATGCCGTAACTACATATTTCCTTATTTGCATAAATTTCTAGGTAGCCATCCCCGACTCGTTTCTTTTCAAGGCTTGCATTTCAGAGGAAGTACTGCTGCCTACATCTACTACATTCTCCACTTGAGCATATTTTATTTAATGGTGCTATGTAACCAGCATAGTCTTAATATAGACATAAAAATCATTGGCAAGCAGTCATTTTTCACCTGGGCTAAGTGTTACAGGATGTTCAACTTGGATAAAACTAACATTTAGGCTGTCCAATTCAACGAGGTAAAGAATCTGAAGAGAAAAGAGATAAGAAGCGCATTCCAAATATTCTTCTCCAAAAGAGCTGATTGGCAAGGTAATAATTAATTCTTTTGCTAAAGTTAAGAGAAAAAAATGTAAGCCTTCTAAAACTCATACTACCACACCCCTCAGCCCCAAGAGGCTCAGTGTGATCAGGGAATCAGCCAATTTCTTCAGGCTTTAGCCAATAAACCCAATGATATTTAACTCCCAAATATCACTTGCTTTCTGAGATGTCTTGTGTGGCCAGATTTGGTGAGAAAGTCTTATTAGCAAGGTTACCACTAGTGAATACGCATTAAATGCTGATACCTCTGCTAATTGGCCCAGACATGGCACAATGACATAGCCTTAGATTTGTGAGAGGAGTGTTAATTTGAGTGTAAATACTTTCACTGTGTCACAGTTATGATAGCTCTCCTTTGCTCTGTCTATGTTGTGTCCATGGCCTCCTAAAATGGCAGTGGCCTAGGACTCTTGCCCCCTATGATGTCTGCTTACCCTAGGATCTGTGTGCAAGGACATATATGTGGAATGATCCTTACTTGGTCCTGTGGTATTGGTTAAGACAAGTTCTCCTGCAGGAGACCCAGCTGTGAACTGCTCCCCACTGCTAGGGGTGGTGGACTTGGAAGCCATCCTCCTGACTCCCTCTTTCCTAGACCTTTGAGTCATAGGCAAGAGCCACAGCATCGCAATCAGATCTTCAGAAAAGATCCAGCAAGGCAAGGAAATGAAAGATGCCATGCAAGTCTTTTGGGTTGGAATTAGTTTTAGAAAAGTCACAGTGAGGCCAAGGTAGGGAGTGGGAGTGGGAAACAATAACCTCATTTGGAGCCAACAGAGATCATCTGAGAGAAAACAAGAACAGACCGCAAATGAAAGATTCTGTAAAAGCCTGGAGACTAGACTCCGGGACGTGTGAGAGACAAAGGACTCCGGCATCAACAAAAGACAGGAAAAAACTTAAAACATTACACACAAAGCCCTGCAGTCCTACATACAAGCCAAGGTACATACACGCACCAACAAAAGCAGGAAAGTGGAGAACAAAGGATGTCATAGCAACCTCTCCGAGCCGTGTTGTTCAGACTGCAGCACACACGGTCATCCATCAGGGTGCCGCCTTACCCCAGCGCCACCTCCACGCAGGGACCACGGGGCCTCCAGCCAGAGGTCTCCGGGCCCTTGCAGCCCACTTGTCTCCCTTCCTCTCTTCCTCCTTCCTAAAAGGATCCAAGCCAGGTCTGTGCCAAGTCTCTCACTTCTTTGCCCAACAGATTTTCCTGCGAACAACAGAGAAATGCAACCTGGGCCCAGCATCCTAATACACACAGCCCCCAAAGGATGTTTCCCAAATGGTCCCAGATCCGGATGAAGTCGGGGAGGCGTCCCCTGTGCCCTCAAAAATAATCCCCTGCTCCTTTGAAAACAAAGAAATGATAATAGCCAAAGGAAAAGCACATAAACACGCTTTGGTTGCCATTACGAAATCCAGCATCCCACTGTTCAGATTCACTGGGGATTGCGGATTTCCAGTGGGATGTAAAGCTCATTTACCTGTGCCTAATTCAGAAGAGAAAGACTCATTTCTTCTCCTCTCTCTTCCTCTTAAACTATAGGTCCCTTCTGTATTAATAGACCATCATTTCTTTCTACTTGCCTGTGGCTGGGGTGGGAAAATACTGTGCCACTGGGAAAGCAGGTGGGGTGGCCTGCTGCTCCACCAGCAAGATGGAAAAGCAAAGAGAACTTTCACAGAGACCTAATGGAGCTATTGACATGTGTGTCTGGAAATCTAAACTTAGCAAAGTGTAAGGCAAGAGCAGGCTTTCTCACTTTATTTCTGTATCTGGAAAGTTTCAGCGGCTGGTACTGTATGAATATTTATTAATGCATTGTGAATCAGAACCTGTGATTATTACTCAAACTATCTTTTTACCTTACAAGCTTCAACTCAGAAGAATAAAAACACATCTGCTTTTGCTCTTCCCATATTTTATTCAATGTTTTAACATCTTTGCTGTAAATATCTCATCCATTACGATTCAGTTGTGACTATATTGGCTTCACATCTCCTGTTTTATTACTGTCATCACAGTGGAACAACGCACTGTTAATTCTGTTAACTAACAAGTTTATTGTTCGAGCTAGTCAGCGATCTCCCATTTGTTGGGTCCACGTGTTAAAAACAGAACTGGTTATAAATCAAAGAACGGCCTGAATGAGGCACGTTCCCTTTGTTCAGATGAGTGAGTCTTTATTTGAGATTGTCGCTTACTCTGCTGTCAGAGAGGAAATCAGCAAACCCAAAGACAGGACCAAATCCATCTGTATCAGATGAAGAAGTTGCACGACCCTGAAAGAATTTGGCTCTGGAATATGCAAGCACGCTCAAACTTTCTGGGTCTCAGCATGCAACCTAGAGCTCTTGCATCGTTCTGTTCCAATTTAGACCTTGCCAGCTGCCTTCTGTCAGGTTCTTTCCGTAGGTAACTTGCTACTTTCTCTTTCTCCTCGGTGTGGAAACTGAGCCAGTGAGCATGATCTGACAGTGAAGAAGGTGTGCTTGCGAGTCCAGAAAACCTCTCTTCTCTTTCCAGCTCTGACATTTCTTACTGAAACAGACTTGCAGGATTTACTTACTACCCGGGAAACCTGCTGCCTAATGGGAGCAGCAACAACACCTATCCAACAGGGAGCGGAGGTGATCAAATTAGCAAATGGGTACGTAGTTTCTTATCCATTCTCACTCAACACAGGAAATAGGAATCTCCAGATATCTCAAGCACATACAGCAGCCGCCCCCACCCCTTATCTGGAAGAGAGATGTTCTGAGACCCCCAGTGGCTGTCTGAGACACAGAGTACTGAGCCTTCTGTACGTACACACCTACAGAAATGTTGGCACAGAAACGTTGGCACACTAATAACACTAATAGAGGGCCGGGAATTTAGCTCAGTGCTTGTGCATCACAAGCACAAGGTTCTGAGTTCAATCCCCAGTACAAAAAAAAAAATACTAACAAAACAATTTTAATAATATACTATCATAAGTTATGTGAATGTTGTCTCTCCCTCTCAAAATAGGTTTACATATTTTAATATTTCAGATGGTGGTTGACTAAAGGAAATGAAGCTGGGATAATGGGAGGAGGCTACTGTAATGAGTTAGTTTGGGTATCAGGTGTGCGGCAGTTGTTTAGTACTAAAATGATGTTTGAAAACACACCACACACACACACACATAGTGGCTTAGAGCAATTAGCATTTATTTAAAGTTTAGTCCTGCAGGTGAAATGTTTGGGCTGGGTTGGGCTGCACTAAGCAGTTGAGGCCATTCTAAGCTCATTCCATGTGTTACCTGTTATGGCTGTTGTGTCTGGGCTGAATGTGTATCTCCCCGATGCATAGTTTGGACCATTTCTTAGCCAAGACAGAGGAGCCAAAGGACCTTGGGTGAAGTCTGCTCACATCCCATGGGCCACATCAGGCTGCATTTTGCTTGCAGGGGGATAGGAAGGAATAGATAAAATGCACCATCCAGAGTAGCTGGCTCATAGGGTGACCACCATCCTGGATTCCCAGAGTGTGAGATGTTTTCCAGGAAGGACTTTCCGCACTAAAACGGAGCAAGTCCTGGCAAATCCAGGACAAAGTTAGTCACCTCTGGCATTGCACATTTGCACTGCAATGGCATAGTTGTAAGGTTAGTTGAAGAACTAAAGTCTCAGCAAGTAGGCTTCAAAGTTTTCCTGTGGAATTGTTAGAAGAGGGACTTCCGGTTTGAAGGTCAAATCACAGTTGAGTACCATTTCTGCTACCCTCACAGAAATACTAACAATTGTGGTGGGTCCAAGCTCGTGATACAACCTGCTCTTATTCCTCCAGTGTTAATCTTCTCCCTGGTGTAGCTAAAATTATAGGTGGACAGGTTACTTTCTGAGATAGCCGATTCTTACAAGGCTGCCCTCAAAAGGACAGAGTCAGCTTAAAGAAAATGTTTTTAGAGTATTTCTATTCCCAAAGACAAATAGGAATTTTGAAGACGGTAAAAGCCTGTTTCACCTTGTTTTGCTTCAGCTATTACTGTACTTTTTTTATTCCTCTTTCTCCGAATATCTAGGCATTGGCAACCTCTAATAAGTTCTGTCAAATCCTACCACATTAGCTCAACCCTTTCTTTGTAATCCCATACAGTTACAAAATAAGAAGAAAGAATGTGATCCAAAAGCATCTGAAAGACACACCATAGATCTTGGCCTGTACCTGACCTATTCTTAAGAAGGGAGGAAAAAATTTTCTTAAGGTCATTGGAGTCCACTACTATCAAAGCACAAATGAGCTGAATTTATTAGGGAAAATTCTGTTTCATTACAGCTAATTTTTCTAAGATACAGTTCCTTAAGGAAAACATACCTTAGCTGTGATTCTAAATCTGCCTCCTGAGAAATCTTGGATGCATGCTGATCATTTTGAATTCCTTGACGCCCTTAACTTTCTGGCTGCATGTTAGAAATCATTTTTAAATGAATTGAATAAAATTCACAAGTGTTATATGCCAACAAATGATGAACTCACAGGAAATATGACTCAAATCTACTTTTTTCATTTTGTTTTTCCCCCATAATAAATAGAAATGAACAAATGTGGTTTTAATGATATCTTGGAGTGAGGGCTTTTATTGATATATTATCACTTGGAAGCGTGTAATGCTTTGGTGAAATAAACTCCATTCTGCATATTTATAACCAGATTGAGAAAGGTGTGTTTGTTATTTTGCATGACAGTTCCTAATGATAGTGAAGTTTTATATATGAAGATATACATGCACCATCATAAAAGTGAACAATATTTCAGCTTACAAAATGTTTCTTGGATTGAAGATGCTTTTGTACTTACTTAGTTTCCAATTACTTTTTTAACCTGCGCTCACAAACTTACAAACACCTTTCCTTCCTTCCTGTAGAGCTATAAACATGCTCCAAACTGTGTCCATTGAGACAAAATTTGGAGGATTCTTCTTAGAGGGACAAGGCTTTCCTTGGACAGCTGAGCTTCTTCCGGTCATCAGCCACTTGCAGTTTATGCCAGATTAAAGTATTTGGCTTTCCACACACACATAGAAAGTATACTGGCTTCAGGAGAAAAAGGAGTCCACGGGATCCGCTGTGTAGAGGGCTGGCTGCAGAACAATGGTGCCAGGATATGGTGTCTCCCGACTCTCACATCACCTCTGTCAGCTTTCTTCTGAGATGGCCTCTCCCCACCAAGTCCCGAGACAAGAACACCCCAGAGCAGCTTCTTGGTTTCACATGTGCTATGGAATAGAGTGCCCACCCCCACCCCTTCCTCCTTCCTTCCAATGGAAGAAAAGTCAAAGGTCAGCCTACCGATGGCTCAGCTGCTCACATGCAATCTCCAGACCACCTGCTGTAACCAAGGGTGTATCTGTTATCTACTGCTGCATAACAAATTACCACTGTCAACCTTAGCAGCTTAGAGAATATACACTTATCGTGACTAAGAGTCAGATAATAAAGTATCCAACTACAGTTTCTCTACCTCCTCCAGCTCAAGGTCTTTTAAAAGCTGCAATACAATGGGTTAGGATGCCAGTCATCTTAGGTTCACCTGAGGCAGGATTTTCTTCCACATTTGCTCACTGGCCACTGGCAGGATTCAGGTCCTTGTAGGAAGTTGGGCTGAGAGCCTCAGTGCCTCACTTCCTGTTGGGCAGGGATCACTCCCAGCTCTTTGCTGATTGGCTCCTACATAGTGCAGTTCACAGCAAGGCAGCTGGCTTCCCCAGAGAACGGAAATCAAAGAAAAAAAAAGTGTAAATCACAGTTTTCGGTAACATAATCATGGAAATGGTACCCTATTGCTTTTGTCCTATTTGACTCATTAGTAACAAGTCAAAAGTCCATCTCCCATTCCAAGGGAGCGATCACACAAGGTGAGGCCAGCAGGTGGAGGTCATGGCAGTCAGCTGTATCAGGAACTGCCCACAACCAATATGTATATCAGTTTAGGTGAACAGGGGCTCACCCAGGCCTGAGGTGGGAGGGGCAAATTGACCACAGCACTTCCAGAACTATCAGTGGGGTTACCATCACAAAAGGAAATCTGCATGCAACCACCATGTTTGCATGCGGTGTGCCTGTGGCTGAGTGGACACCTTCGACCACTTCTCACGGAACACAGTCTGTGGCTGGGTCATCACCATTATACCACCAGCCACCTTTTCCTGACTCCGATGGCTCTGTGAGTTACGAGACAACATCTTCAGAAACAGAAAGTTAGAACTATAGGGAAAACAACTACGTAACAAAACAGACCTGACAATACTGGAGTAGCAGTTGAGATGGAGCAGATTCGTGTCTGTCACTGAGGCTCTAAGGTCCCACACAAAGGGTCTGATGTTTTGATTCCTGTACCATTGGCCCCAAGCCATGTCCTACTGTTCTTTAGCACTTGAAAATCGTGTGTATCCTTTCATCTGTCGTGAGAAAGGAGACCTGACGGCAGCCATTTCCCAATCCTAGGGGTCTGAACCCCCATATCAGTATATCAGTATGGATGTTCTTTGCTTAGGAAACCTTCGCAACAGCTGTGAAAGGCAGCATCAGGGGTTGATGCTACAAAGAACCAAAATCATCTGTCTAAGAAGCAGGGAAATTTTCAGGTGTCCATTAGCCCTGGCATGGAATGAGAACTCGAGAAATGCTATGTAATCTGCAAAGGAGAGGGGAACCTCAGGCCACTGGAGCTGGGCATCCCTGACACCAGGGTCACGTGATGTCACTGCAGCCTAACTACTAACCATCCCTTTGCACTTTGTGCATAATGAACAATGAACTGCGTTCCATAGGACAGAAGTGCTCAGTAAGATCCACTGATGCCTTGGTTCACGTACGCTTGTCAGATTGCTCCCTAATGTATTTATTTAGAACTGAACTTCCTTCTTTCCATCTCTTCTTACCAGGACCCAGGGACGGGAGCTTCCATTTACCCCTTCAAATGTAGCACATGTTGGAAATAAGAAATCCAGATGGAACCATAGGTGATGAGTGCGTCAGAAGATCATGGCCAAGGTCAATCATGCAGGTCATTTGTTCTGTTTTGATGACTTGCCTGGCCTCAGATGCCACATTCCAGGAAAGAACCTAGGGGAGCGGAACACACAGGGCTATACTCCTGCTCTTTTGTTTGTTTGTTTTTGGGGGGGTACCGGGAATCGAACACAGGTCCCTGCATTTAGCAAAGCAGGCAGCAGAACCACTGAGCTAAATCCCCAGCCCCTCAGGGCTATACTCCTAGATCTATTTCCCACTGCAATTCTAACTTCAGAGACATTTCTTTTGACATAGGAGGGCTCTGTTTGAATATTGCAGATTGACAAGCTCATGCACTGTAAACTGTGGACTTGGAGTAACATTGTGTTGCTGTAGGTTCATCCTGTAAAACCGTACCTCTCCCACACAGGGCACTGAAAATGGGGAAAGATATGAAGTCAGGAAGCACACAGGACCCTGTACTTTCCACTCAATTTTACTCTAACCTTAAAACTGCTCCAAAAGATAAAGGTTATTGGAATATCAGGGAGTATAACTCTGTAGGCAGCCTAACCCAAGTATATAAAACAAATAATTATAACTTTATACCAAGCTATGACTCTGGAGGAAATATATTTATGATATCAACAAATGCCTTTGAAGAGTGAGGTTATGCGTAAATTTTTTTCTTTAGTGCCGATTCCTAAATCTTTGTCAACCAGCAAATCATCCAGGCCGTCCTCGCACTAGAAAGCGAGGTGGGCCACACAATGACTCTGTACTCTGCAAACACGCAAAACCGCATTCTTCACCAGCAGTACGAACCCCGACTTTTCAGAGGCTTTAAGATTGTCAAGAAGGGAAGGAAAGAGAAACATGACCAGCAGGTGCTAAGGGGTAGTTAGACAGGAGAAAAAAGCTCTGATACGCTGGCTGACTACAGATAATAATAATCTACTGCACAGTTTTCAAAGTCAGAAGAAAGGATTTTGAGGGCTGGGGATTTAGTTCAGTGGATCCATGCCCAACTGCAAGGTCCTGAGTTCGATTTCCAGTACTGGGGGAACAAAAGGATTTTCAAAGTGAAGAAAGGATTTTGAGGGCTGGGGATTTAGTTCAGTGGATCCATGCCCAACTGCAAGGTCCTGAGTTCGATTTCCAGTACTGGGGGAACAAAAGGGATTCTGAAAGTTTTCACCATAAAAAATAGTAAGTGATGACATAGATATTTTACCCTGATTCAAACACTCCACAATGTATACGGGTACTGAAACATCACCCACTAACCTACTGATAGATAAAATTTTTACATTTTTTGTATCAGCTAAGATAAATTTAATTTGAAAATATTTTTCAAAACATTAAAAACCGTCTTGTTGCCTATAAATGCCTATAGAAATAGAAAAACAGGCAATTAATATTTACTGTATACACTATAATTTAAAACATGAGACTTTGAGAACTAAAGTGTTTATTTCTTCTTGAAAAACCCATCATGAGCACTTTGAACAGCGAGCACTTGGCTTCTCTGGCTGCATAAATGACAAAATGGGCCTCTTTCCCACGCTGTGAAGGTCACACTCACTTCCAGGCTCGCATCTGCCTCCTGCAATGTGCCTTCAGTGCTCTCTGCTTCGTGAGGTGTCTCTGCAGGTTCTCCTCGCAGGTGGGTATTTGCTGTGGGACTTCGTCCTGGCTGTCCCCACGGTGCCCCTTTCTGTGGATACACACAGGGCACCGGCCCCTGGCCCGCCCACACTCACAGTGTCCCCAGCAGCGTCGTCTCTGCCTCCCTGAAACTCCTTCCTTCCGCTGTTTCTTCCATTGCTCTACTTAAGGTCAATGAGCTCTCACTTCCGCTTGGTCTCTCTGATCCTCTTTTGTCTTTGTCACTGATTCTCTTTTGGGATCACTCCGTTATAAAATATCATGTGGATGAAGCTCTGGGAGAGGAGAGGAACACAGCCGTGTGCTTTGCTGTCTGTGCAGGACTGAAGTCCACACGCAGTGACCAGTCGCTGAGGGTCTTTGAGGCAGGAGCGTGAGCTGTGCCTCATACACGTGTTACTTACCCTGGGACTTGTAGGCTGAAGATCCAGCACGGAAATTTGCACTCACAGTTAATGTGTTCTGGTGACTGAAAACTGAACTGTACTGTTGAGTTCTATTTATTGAAAATACCAAAGTTTGTACATACTGGACTCCTGCAAAGCAGTGGTATACCTCAATATTGGGAGGGAAAAGCTTATTGTAAGTAATGATTCCTTGTTCTATTTTTTTGGTCCACAGAAGACACACAGACTAAAGACAGGCTAGGGAGGAAGACACGGGACTGGTGGAGTTGGCTGATTTATGGCCCTAGAGACCTCATAGAACATTCTGTAATGCTATTTTGTTCTGACTCCCTGTGAATCCATACATCTGGAGACACATATATTTATGGAAAATGCTAAATATTTTTTTCTCCTACCTTATGTCTAAGTGGGTCATGTTGGTAATATTTTGAGTAGTTATTACATTGAAGCCATGGTATTTGCAAGTGTATGCTGAATGTAGCTGCAGGAAGCACATGGCCGGGACACTGAAGGCCCCACACAAAGTCTTTTAAATATGACCATTCGCTGAGAAACTAGAACATCTTGGATCAAAGCAGAGAAATGCAAAGTCAACCCACACTCAACATTTTTAAAGCTATCTGATTTCCTTAATATAAAATGGATGGAACTCAATCATTTTAAATGATTTTTATAATACAAATAGGAAATCTAAAGAAATATGAAATTCCAATGCAGCGGTAGAAAAGAAATCCTTCATAGGATAAACATGTATGGCAAACATTTTTCTTAATGGATAACTTAGTCTGCCCAGACTGTTATAACAAACTACTATAGACCAGGTAACTTATAAAGGGCACACATGTATCACTTACAGTTCTGGAGGGGAAAGTCCAAGATCAAAACATCAACAGGTATGGTGTCTGGTGAGGACCAACCTCTGGGTTCATGGATGGCCATGTTCTCACTTCTCCTCACATGGTGGGAGAGTTAAAGGGATTCCCTGGATCTGTCTGAGAACACTAATCTTACTCATGAGACTGCTCCCCTCGCAACTGAATCACCTACCAAGTCCCCCACCTCCTAATATTATCGTATGGTATTTAGGACTACAACATACGAATTTGTTGAGGTTATAAATAGTCTGCAGCCATTGTGAAAATGTAGAAAAATTGCTGTCAAAACTAGCAATTAAACAAATTATTTCACAACACTCTTTGGAAGTTCCCAGCTTGTACATTAAGAGAGCAAATGAAAAACATAGGCTTTGAAAGAAGCCAAGTACATCAAAATCTGCTGCTAAAAACTCACCAGTGAGAGTAGAGTTAACAAGTGATTACATTTAAGGGGGGTAGTTACCAAAGTTGACACACAGAAGATGGGCATTTAAAATGCCCTACATATTAGAAATAATCACTTAGAAAGTATACAGAAGCACCAATGTGATTCCTAAACCAGCAAAACTGGAGGCAACGGATTGAAGACATTAACACAGATAAATACACATGTCAATGTTTAGGGGACTAGGTGACCCGTGAATTCAGGGACAGTGACATCCAGAGGACAATATCAGGAATGCGCAGGCAAATATTGCCTTTGTGACATGATTCTGTCCATTCTGTGAAGCCAATTAGTACCTGAAGTCATTAAGTTTACTAGTCATATGTAACTTAGTGACCTTAGGTCTCTCGGTGCTCTAAAATATTATTAATTTGCTTAGTGCCCTTTGTTTAACAGTCCTTGGAAGCTTAAGGCAGCCTTGTGATTTATCAAGTTCAATCAATGCTCAGAGACTGAGTCAGGGTTTTTGGGTCCATTAGTGAAGAATCACATCTTTCCAGAGAGGCAGGCTTCTCCGGGGCCCTAAACCTCTCCTTTCCTTGAGAGTCAAGACCAAGGTGTTCATAGATTCTCCATGTATTGCTGAATGTAAACCCCTTTAAAAGATTTTGACCATTTGTGCCACATCACCCTACCCAGAAAGACGCACAATCATGAAGTCCTGCGAATGTTTCCAGGAGCTCACGGGCTCCCTGAAGCCTCTCTCAGTTCAAGCATCCTCCTTCCGCTGTATCTGGCACATCTGTTCTTAGCCTCATTAAGCCTCATCATAATGGTTCAAAACCAAGCAGTCCTTCCATGCTCTGCCTGCAATTGAGTCTGTGTGGTGCTTATTAGCCATGTGACCTTGGTTACATTACTTACCTATGGGGGCTCCATTTTATTATTTGCCATAGGGATCATAACTCTTCCTACTTCATAGAGTAATTATGAGGATCAAAGGAGGGAAAGCTCCTGGTGTAGTTACTGTCATCTAACAAATGATTAATCTGTGTTGATTACTATTTTTTTTCTTAATAACTGTCTTTGTCTTTCGGTTTTTATGATGCTGGAGATTGAACATGGGGCCTCGTGCTTGATTGATAGGCAATGCTCTAACACTGAACTACATTTCCAGAGGTGTTGATTACTATTTTTTTTCTTAATTAACTGTCTTTGTCTTTCGGTTTTTATGATGCTGGTGATTGAACATGGGGCCTCGTGCTTGATTGATAGGCAATGCTCTAACACTGAACTACATTTCCAGCTCTACCTTTTACTTTTTGTTTTGTTTCAGTTTTTTCAGGTAAATATATTTTATAATTCCTACCACAGTTTCTGAAAGTCAGCAGTATTGACACTAAAGACCAAGTAATTCTGTGATGAGAGGGGCAGCTAACCGAAACTATCTTCAGATATTTGCAAGTGTCCCTTTTGGGGCAAAATTATCTGATTGAGAATCTGTGGACTACTGAGGGTTTTTGTTTAATGGCCGAGGAACACAGAATCATACACAAAATGTTACCATTGCTGATAAAAACTTGGTGCAGTCAAGAAATCTGTATTCAAGATGGAGGAATAAAGCTCAGAGTGGGGAAGAGGAAGCCATATGTGACTGAGGGTGAGAATTTCAAGGATCAATATATGTATATAGGGAAAGGGTTGATTGATGTGAAGCATACAGATTGTGAAGGATACCAAGGGAAAAAGAAATTCTGGCAGTGGAAGGAATAAATTGGAAATGTTCAGGAGGGGAAAAATATGACTTAGCCTACAGAACACACAACATGAACCACACCTGGAAGGAGCCAACAGAGGCTGCGTGTAAAAACCAGAGAAGTGAGGGAAATGGTTCTGCGGATTCCACAAGAGGTCCCCACCATTGATTCAGGACAAGACCTCTGAAGGGCATATTAAATGGATCTGGGATTAGAGGGGAAACCCAGTAAATAAGAAAGAGAGGTTAAGAGCTCTTAGACAAGGACCAGAACTAACGATGGGCAGACACTACTGTTAACTTTAAACAATTAACACAGTGGACTTACTGCCACAGCAGATGAGATCAATGCCTTGTGTGTGTATCCCTGTACATAACCATACGGTCATGTTGTTTTGTATTCTAAGTAAATAAGTTTATTTAGGGCTCAACATGAATCATATTTGGAAAGTTCTAGCAAAATGCTAAGGAAAGGCAACTTGGAGAAGTTAAAAAGCCGGGCCTGATCATCAGTTGTGCAGTCTGTGGATGGGATACATGGGCCTCCCATTGGATAGGGATAGGCAAAGCCTGTTGCTTTCCTGGTGATATTGGGAGTGCCCATTTCTGGAGCACTCTGCATGCAGCAGGTGAAGTTGTTCACCTGTCCCACCTCCATCACCTCATGGCAGTCTTCTGAGACAGCAACAGTTATGATCTCCACTTTACAACTGAGGAAACCTAGAATGCACGCGGTAAAATGCCTGCCTGCAGCTGCTGGCTTCTAAGTGAAGATCTGAGGCCCTGCGGTCAGGCTGAAGGACTGACCCCTTAGCTCCTGCACTGCATTCTTCTGAGGCTCTCACTGATCAGAGGGGCCGGGCTGTTCAATTCACAGGGTCCAAAAGTGCTCAAGCCAGGGTTAAACAGATGAAGAACTTGAACAATGGCCTCTGCTCTGTCTAGAATTTAATCTTATCTCATTGGTTTGTCACTTTGCAATAGAACAGCATCTCTAACATGTTATCTGTGTCACAAAGGTGATGGGGTAGAAAAGGGAAGGGAAATATGTAAGTGTGTGTGTGAGTCGGGGGGTGCGGTGGTTTCTCCTTCATTAGTTCACCTTTTCAGTGATCTAAACCAACCCACAGAAGACAACTTCTTCAACAACTACTATTTGCTTTTCCATACACCAGACATCCCCATGTAAATGATCTCGCTTCTAGAAACATTTTTAAAAATCTTCCAAGATTGGCATTATCCTCACTGTTCAGAGAGCAAATCAAGCAAGCTCAGCTATCAAGAGATGGAACTGAGACTAGAACCGAACTAGATATGACCCCAGAGTCTAAATTCTTTCCATTTGACCACAACAAATATATTAAAACAGAGAATCCTGTCCTCCAACATCATTTCCATGTCTCCAAATTTTTTGCCATGTGTGACCAATTAGCACACTTGGCTGGAACATGGTGCTAATGAGGCCAAGGTCAGAGGTTCACTTCCCTTGTGGGCCAAAACTTGATGCTTCCCTTCCCACAGTCACAGGCCCTGGCCTGGACCACAGCTTGTTCCCTCCAAGGAGCGTCATACTGGTCATAAATGCAGTGGAGAAAGTCTTAATAAATCACACTAACTCCAGCCGTGCTGTTGGAACAACTCTGAACTCGTGCCACACTGACAGTGTGACTGTAAACATAAACAAAACCAACACTGTTAGTAGTTGAGTAAATTAACCAGTTTTGCTTACATTCTATAAATTTGTAAATGCAATCTTTATGGCTCAATGGAAATGTGACAATATTTTTAACACTCAAATATATTAAAAGAGATGGTAAAATTTTCAAGATATTGAATAACATGTGTAGTAGCACCTCAATTACTTAAATTCATCAAGAAATGAGTTATTCTGTATATGTAAATTAGCTCGCATAATGCAAGTGTCTCCCAACACCCAGATATTATATATTAGAAATGATAATGGAAATCTTTCAAAATAGAATTCACACTTTTCTGCATATGAGAAAAGGGGCACAATTTATCCTTGATTTTTATTATTTATAAGAAACACAATTTAAACAAAGTAATTTTTTAATTGGGAATAAAGTTATGAGCAAAGTTACATGAAGCTGAAAAGTTGACGTTAATAGCAACCAAGGTAGAATTTAAGGTTAAAGTTATAACAGAATAAACAGAAATATGGCAATGTTAAAAGATAAGTTTTCCAAAGGAAATACAATAATCATAAACCCATGTGCACCAAATAATGCAGTACCTTCACTAAGTTCCAGTGTTTTTCCTATGTATTAGTATTTCTTATTTATTAAATCGTTCTTAACACAAGGCTCTTATGGCTACAGCTTCCTTTGCAAAAAGTCATATACTGCAAGTTTGTATCTTCACATTTTCCTATTCTCTGTCCAAATATTACCATGTAGACAGGACTGGCCACTCTGACTACTCATCAGTAATCCTGAGATCTGGAGTTGTTTGATAACTGACCCCTAATATATAGGAAATCTTACTGTCACAGGAAAAATTAAAGATATCCAGAGCCCTGAATTCACCTATGAAATTTCATGAGGTTCCCAAGTAGAGTCTACCAAGCTTGGAATCTGCTCAGCAAATCCTCCTGCCACCTAAGACTACTCTTTTTCTGAATAACATAACATTTAAAGGTTCCAGGTATTAGACCAAAGCCCTATGGAAAAAGAAGCCTCAGATGTCTCTTGGCCCCTTTCTTAATAATCAGTCTTGATCCAGATCATTAAGTTTTTACCACCTTAAGAGTCACAGAAACAATGAATATAATAAAAAAAATACTATTTCTTCCTGTATTAGCTTCCAGTGACTACTATAAGAACATAGCACAGATTTGGGAACTTAAACTGACATAAATGTATTTATTCTCTCTTATTTATGGACACAGAAAGCCTGGCGTGAAGGTCTTGGCAGGGCCACCCTTCCTCTGAAAGGTCTAGGTGGTGATATGTTTCTTACCTTCTGGTAGCTGCTGCCAATTCTATTCAACCTCTGCCTTAATTTTCACATTGGCCCACCTGAGTAACGTAGGACGATTCTGTCCTCTGGAAACCTTTCATTAATCTCATCTGCAAAGACTCTTTTTCTAAATAAGATAACATGGACAAGTTCCAGGGATTAGGATCCAATATCTCTGGGACAACTATCCTCGTCTGTTCAGGCTGCCATGACAAAAATAACACACAGTACACAGCTTAAATATCCAAAGCTGTGTTTTCTGGGAGCTCAAAGTCCAAAATGAAGGCTGCATCAGACTCAGGCTCCGGTAGGTGGTTCCCACTGGCTTGCAGAGGCCTCCTTCTCATCCTCATGCAGCAGAGGAAGAGAGCTCAAGTATCTCCCTGGTGTTATAAGGATACCAGTCTATCAGAGGTGGCCCCATGTCACTTTTATCACTGCCTTGAGCCCTATGTCCAAATGCAGTCATGTTGGAAGTCAGAGCCTCAATATATTAACTTAATGGAGGAACACAGTTCAAGTCCCACTACACTTCCAACCCCAGAAGCATATGTTGTACCACATTTTGTTTCAGCCCTGCCATCATCTTGTGGGTTTTCTCATGGCAGAAAGCTCTCTACTAAATGGAAAGCATTCTCAAATCCATCTATGTACAATGAGCCCGTGGCATTCTGGGCAAGAAAAACAATAAAAATGTAATCAGAAAATATAGTTAATGCTTAAATTGTAAAACATTTATTAGAGCAAAAGCTACATTGCTGTTAATCTCCTTGGAATATTCCCCTTCACTTCAAACACACTTACCCCATCATCCTTGCAACTTTCTGAAGCAGTTCTGGAAGTCCTTTTCATGAATGTCTTTAACTGTGTGTCCTGGCTGCTTAGACGTCCTGAATTGATTTATAACATTTATCTCTCAAGGTCATATTTACTCTGTGGAAGAGCCAGGAGTTGCACGATGCCAGGTCTGGTGGTGACATTTAAGACCGGCCACAAGGAAAATTCATCCCCATTCTGGGCTTTTACAAGATCCCTTTAGATATGGACTTCTCTACTTTAGCACTATTCACACTTGGGGCTGGATAATTCTTCCAGTGGGGAGCTCTTCTGTGTGCTATGGGATATTTAGCAGCATCTGTGGCCTCTGCCCACTAGATTTCAATAGCAGCCCAGTGGTGATAGTCAAATTGTCTCCAGACATTGCCAAATGTCCTCTGAGGGCAACGTCACCCTGTTGGAAACTACTGCACTGGAAACAGTTCAGAGAGAGAATAATGAGTTCACTTACTCAGGGGATGATTATTGAATACCTACTATGTTTAAGGCCCAATGAAGGTCACTATTTGCAGGGTCATTATTGCACAGTACAATTGGGAAGGCAGACAGTAAGGATTGAACTTCAGTACAACACAGTAAGTACCATATCATAAGGAAGCTATCAAAGACACTGGGACCCAAGATGAACCTTTCTTGCCTCACCAGTCTATCTGGGGGATTGAAAGGATGAGACTTGTGATGGGGTGACTCTGCCTCTATTCTACCAAAGCAGTTGTTTGTGTATGAGCTGAATATATAAAAGGAATTGCAGGAAATACGTTATTCAGCTATGATAGTCATCATTTACAAATCTTGGCCAAGAAGGACTAAGAAAAATGTGTCAGTTGGGCTGAAATGAAGCATCCATTCTCCATCTCCTTTGTGTGTGAGTGTGTGTGTGTGTGTGTGTGTGTGTGTGTGTATGTGTTTTCTTTTTGGAATTGAACCCAGGCCCCTCACACTGAGCTGTGTCTCAGCTTTTTTTATTTTTATTTTTTATTTTGAGATCTCCCCAAGCTGCTTAGCTGCCCAGGCTGGGCCCCAACTTGTGACCTTCCTGCCTCAGCCTCTGAGAGTGCTGGGATTACAGGTCTGTGCCAAAAGGGCCCACTCTGACCTCCTTTTCTTTGTTCCCCAGCAGTCAGTTCCCTGAGTCACACTCAGGTGTTCCGTCCCCAGATGTGTAGACTGACTCCTTCCTGTGAGAGGCTGACACTTTTTGTTCCTGGTAAACACAAAGGTTTACCCCTGCTGAATGGAGGGCAAAAGAGAGGTTAAATTAGTGAGAACTTAGCTCACGAACAGCACTGCTAATAATTTTTTTTTTAAGCCTCACCTAATTTGACACAAACCATTCCTCTAGAAGTCTGGAGATAACCCCGGTATTATTCTTACCCTATTGTGTTTTCTCCCCATCATCAATTATTAAATCTATTGACAGAGAAATAAAACAACTCGAGGGTACACTAAAAAACAGGGCCTATTTCACTTGAAGCGTCATCTCAACTATCAAATGTATTTGTTCACAGAAAGCCTTGGAACAGACAATATGTCCCTTTGCTGAGCTGTTTGCGTTTCCGTAAAATTAGTAATTGGAGAGGGAATGCTGCTAATTCCCATTTCTCCATTTGAAAGTTACTGCAGGGTCCTTTATCAAATTGAACACAATGTAGCTGTGTGCAGCAGAAATGAGTTAACCCATTAGCTGTCCTGTGATTGCATTTAATCACAGGAGCCCCTTAAAAGCATTCTCCTTTAATCGTCTTCTTTATCATCACTCCTGATTCTGCTGATCTCACCTTAATTTGGCCATTCAGAAATTGTTCTAGAGCATGCTCTGTGGCTCACATGGATTAACTAATCAATTAGCGCAATAATTTCCACTTGTATACTGCTTGATCATTACAAGCTCATTTTGATACGGGCAAGGAAGGGCTTAGTGTTGTGGCTCAGCCATGACGATTCCTCGAAATTTATTAGAAAAAAAGTAGTAGACGCTAATGCACTGAACCAGTGATGCCAGACCCTTATTGCTGGGGGTGAGGTTAAGTTTATTTAAATGTGTAAAAATCAAGAAAATAATAATGCAAGCGTCTCATGCATAGAGCAAAAAAAAATCACTGAAGGGACTGTGGAATGAGTTATCCTAGCTAAGGGCAAGGGCAAGGGCTGAGACAGACCTGGACAGGGCTCTGCCCCACCCCTACTAGGGCACTCGTGATTTGTGACAAGTTTCTGATCTCTGGACAGCCAGCTGTAAGGTCTGAATGGGGTTAATCAGCTCGTATTGTTGTAGTGAGCATCAAGCCAGACGACCCATGTATAATCCAGTGTTATGCCTGATATATAAGCCTGTAGGAAATTTAAACATAAGGAAAAAAGGTTTCTTTGCCATGTACTATCACTATATGCTCACGCGCACGCGCGCACATACACACACACACACACACACACACACACACACACACACACACACTGCCCTTCTAACTCAACAAAGAAGCCAGTTCTAGACAACAAATATAGAGGCTTTTTCACCCCAGAATTGGCCATCGACAAAATAGGAAAAACTGGGGGGCGGGGTGTCAATTCAGTCAAAAGAAGCCCACAGACTTAGTTGCTTAGCTGATTGTTTAAGTGATTAGTTACATAGTCTTGTTTCTCTGGGTCATCTTGCACAGGATCTGAAATCCTCAACTCTCTTGACATTTGGGGCTTGTAATTCTCTTTCATGGGAGAAGTCCTGTGCATTGCAGGAAGTTTCAAGGCATCATGGGTCACTAGCAAGTGCATGCCCATAGCATAACGATCCCTTAGTTATGGTCACCAAAAATGTCCCCAGACATGTCCAAGTGTCCCCTACATTCAATGCTTATGATACCACTAACTTGACTCTCGCGGGTGTCTCTGTACATTTCTCTGCAGTCCATAGCCTAACTGACTTTGGAGACCTCGCCCAAATGTAATGACTGACCTGAGTATGGCCTGTTGAACTTAGCTAAAAATCCTTTTACACAGAATTGCCTGTTATTCTTATTCAAAGAATTTTATAAATTTCAGATTTAAAGAATATCTATCCAGTTCGCTGAAAATGCCTGGAGTGCACATGCATACGTGTGACCATGGCTGATTGGCCGAGAAGGTGCTGGTGGGAAAAGGAGGAAGGGTGGGACTCTAGGGTTCAAAAGAAGTGACGGCCACAAGGTCGGAAGTGGCTTGGCTTCAGTCTTCGCACAAAGCGACTAAATTGTGGTCTTGACACTGGTGGTCACAATCATGTTGAGGACACAAAGCTGCTTGGAGCAGCAGGAGTGACCTCTAGGATGGCAGCCAAATCCTTAGTTTTGAAAGTTATTAATCTTTACATGAAATTCCTAGTCAGTGGCAGGGGGAGTATTAGTATTATTTAATTTCATTCAAATTATACTACAAAAAAACAATTAAGGTGAATAATTATGAAACGAAGGTCAACTCAATTTTCTATAATAATGTTTTTTGTTACCAGGCTCATTATTACTAATTCCTTTCATAATCTTTGCCATCTAACCTCATTTGTTTCATTTATAAGTGGCAAGAAATGCACATCATAAAGCAGCAATGAAATCAAGACAGCAGCATGTCACTTTGGTAATCTCAGGAGAAAGTAATTATTGTCTCTGGTTAACCTTTTAGGGAGAAGCTCATCTGCATATTCTCAATGTAGGTGTTACATTTGTCAAAGTGAAATTTTCCTTTTCTGATGGTTTAGCTGTGTGGCCTAGCTGGAGAGGGTAGAGACCAGCATAAAGTTGAGGTTTTATCCTATGGTCCTGAATACTTATAAGCCAAATGAAAAAGCACTCAAGCAGATTTTAAATGGGCTTTTAGTGGAAACCAACACACACACACACACACACACACACACACACTCATTTTAAACATTCAAAATCATCTTTCTTATCCAGCTTTAAAAAGAAAAGATTGTTCATGTCAATTGCCAACACACTCATATTTGAAAGCCTCAGGATTTAATTTGCTGCAATTTTAGCACTTTGACCTTATACTGTTTAGGTTTATGAAGAATTCCAAAAATATTACTACTAAGACATGCCCTGCCTTCAAACCCTTACGTCTTAGGCATAGAAATTCTGCTTCTAGAAACTCACTGTAATGCAGAGCGGGTAAACTTTCTGGTGATTAGCACCCCTACCCTACGGGTGTTTAGGTACCATCAATAACACCCTTTTGCTGCTCACTAAAGAAACATTCAAAAGCACATGAATGTAGCCCTGTGCTCCTAGGCCCTACACCATGGTACTTTAGTAAATATACAAACAAAAGCAGGATTGTAGTAAGTATTTTCAAAACCATGGGCAGGGTGGAGGAATAGGGCAAACTAAAAAGATCCTAGCGACAGTAACAGAGCCCGGGCCATGGCACTGCCTGCACCTTGAGGGTCAGGTTCCTTACATACACAGAGATCGCTGCATTTAACACCTGCTCCCCTCTTCACAGGGCTTTCTCTCAGGATGAACCTGATGCTTAGCCCATGGGGGCAGAGGCCAGGTGTGCCACGTAATCAGTGTCTGCAGGAGGGACCCTCAGATCTGCAAAGGACAAGAGTTGCTGGGCAACCGTCTGGCTCCCCAGGCAGGATTAAGTCTCAGGTTCGTGTAGTGATGAATTTCTCATTAGTAGTACTTTGACCTGACAGTGTTAAATATTACCTCTTTACTATCTTCTGATCCCTACTCCTTTGACTCTGGGATGGCTACCAAATGGGTTACCCAAATCTGCCTTTGGGGAACCTATGCTACGGTCGGGAAAAAATAATTTTAATCTGTTTTATGAAAGGAGGGGAGAGTCTCCCCTGCGAGCACCTAAGGGGAAAGTATTTCATGGAAGCAAAGACAACAGCATGGCACACAGCCCTGAGGACAGCAGCTGTTGTTGCCAGGAGAGTCTGGATGGAGCCATTGTGACAGACGCCCAGATTCCCACTGAGCAGTGCATCATGAGACTGAGACCAAGGCAAGGACCAGCTCAAGATTAACTGGCCAGCCTCTGTCAGGAGTGAGAGTCACGTCCTAACTGTACCTCCATTTCACAAATGAGGAACTCAAGGTTAGGGAGGCTATGGTACAAAGTGGCTAGGACATACGGAATGAGACTCTAAAAACAGGACCATTTGATTACCAACTCCAAATTTTCAATCACTCTTCTACCAAACCTAATACTTGGCTTAAACCTATTTTTCCCTCCAGATTTACACTAGGCTGGCTATTCTTTTCCTTTTTGCATCTTACTGACAAAGGTCTCTGCTTAGTCTGCAGCCAATAGGACAGATAATAAACTCTATTTCCCACAGTACTGGAAGACTAGAGCACCTACACTCCTGGCCAATTTCTGGTACACCAGTTTGTGAACATCAAGATATATGTCCTCCATAAATTTCCAGAGACATATTAACGTTCACCTCCATAATGCCTTAATTGTACAGAAACCATTAGACAAGAGTGTTAAGGTGACAAAGAAACCCATGCAAATGGTAAAGAAAGAGAGAGAGATGCCTAAATTAAAAGGGGTGAAGGGTCCAGAGCAGCCTTTCATGGAGAAAAAGATTCATGGCGATGTTCTGTCTTCCCAAGAATGGACTGCCTCATAAATTATCTCAACATGATGCCAGCAAGTCAAGGGGAACTTTTTTAAAGTAGGATTTTGCGAAAGGTTAAATTAAAATGAAGGTTGAACAATTATTTTTGTCCTCCTGCCTAGAGGGGCTTCTGCTAATGTTTGTGTACAGAAGTGTTAATGGCAGGATACTTCAAAGCCTTTCCAGGGACAATCATGCCATTGGTGAGAAAGGATTTGATTTTGTAAAAAAGCGTACATTGTAAATGATATTGAAAAATAAAAAGACAAGATTGCATGAGCTAAGTGCCTTATTTTTGTTACTGCTGGTGGGGTTCCACAGATCCTCATTGTGCCCGTAATTGGGGTTTTTAAAGTAGAAATGGAGAAGTGTGTGTTTTCCTTTGTCTGTGAAGGTAGCATTTCTGACCCATCAGTGGAGGGCCACACACTGGAAATTTTGCTTCTGAGAAAGAAAAGACATTAACTCTTGGCCAGCATTTGATCAACGTGTTCAGTTTGCCCTCCTGTTTTCCTTGATCCAGTCCCCTTAGATACTACACTTAACATCACAGGAAGGAGGAAGTTGAGCAAAGTCAGAAAAACTAACAAACTCTACTCCAGCAGGCACCGAGCACCATATGAGCAGAGAGCAGAGCATCTACAATTCAAAATCCAAAATCTGAAATGCTCCAAAATCCAAACCATTTTACGCACCAGAAGAACACCATGAATGGAAAATCTCATGCCATGAAACCTCATTTTAAGCACAAAATTATGGAAAATATTGCCTAAAATTAATTTCAAGCTTTATGTATACATGAAACATAAGGGATATTTGTATTTGAATCCACCTCCCATCCCCAAGATACCTCATTATGTATATGCAATTATTTCAAAGTCCAAAATCCAAACAGTCTGGTTCTAATCCTGTCAGATGAGAGATATTCAACCTGCATGTCCCACTGACTTCTAGCCTTCAATACCTGGCCATCGACCGAGGCACATTTGCTGCGAGCAATATGAAACTGCAATGTAATTTGAAATAAGAAAAGTGATTTTTCTCATACAACCAGAAACTAGACATGGGGGTCACTGCTGTTATTATTAATTTTCTCAATGAAATAATCCATGAAATCATGTTTTTTCAGCATTTCTCTCCTCTGGGCTCAGTCTGAGTTAGGTCTCCCTTTGAGATCTCCGAACTGCATTTTTTTGTGAACGGGAAAGCTCTCCTGGGAGCTTCCTAGGGATTTCACTTTACATTTCATTGCCTAAAATGCTGCTTGTGTTTGCTCCTTGATCCATAGCAGAAGGAATGGGGAATGACTCAGACGAGGCAGACCTGCCCATAGGTTTGGAGACACAGCAGCCTTTCTCAGTTACTAAGGCCCTGACACCGGGGAATAGCGGACCCAAAGTCCATGGCTGCACTGGGAAGAAGAAATGGAAAACTGAGAAGACGTGGGTAATAGCAGTCTCTGCTAAAATGAAACTTTTCAAAACTGTGTATGGAGAACACGTTGAGTAAACAGTCTCTTTTGTGTCATTTATTATGTTCTTTCTCAAGGGGGTTGATTTTTTTAAATTTTTATTTGCTTCTAGTGACTACCTGCTGCCTCTACCTTGCTAGCATTCATCCTTTCTTTTTCTTTTTTTTTTTTTTTTTTTTTTCTTGTTCATTAAAAAGCCCACAGACTCGGTCAGTCCATGTGTTTCACGGGTGCTGACCTCCTCCCTGCTAGAGAGAGGCAGGCGTCCCAGACCAGACCATCAGTGTTCCCCAGCCCTCCTGCAGAAAGGCTGAGCCAATGAGACTTGAGAGTTAATTCAAAGGATCTGTGGCACAGTTTAATACATCTTCCTGCCAGAATCACTAGGTGTTAAGACTTGCAGCCATGTAATCCTGGACAGTATTTGTGTTGGGCACAAAAACTGTGGAAAGAATGAATTTCAAAGGCGCTATTTAGACTCTTGCCCAGGCATGCCTGGATGAGCTAAACGTGCTCTTAACTGTGAACTTTTTGGCCCCATAACCTGGTGAAAGAAGGCCGTATTCTTTCTTTTCCCTTAGGTTAGTTTGAAAGAATTTTTGTCACTTGCGAGTAAAGATTCCCATCTATTTTCTATCTATTATATCTATTATGCTGTGAGTGTTCTAAGAACTGGGCCTCTGACATATTCATCTTGTCATTTCCATCGTCCCCAGCACCTGGCAAAATGTTTCCCAGCCTTTCTGTTATAGGAGAACCCCTTTCGTGTAATAGTGGTGTTGCTGTAAATTTCTGTTGAGTGAGAAAATAGATCACAAGTGCTGCCCTGAAACTAAGGATACTTTGTGTTAAGTGAATTTGTATTTTATGACTCACAAGTGCCTCTGTCTTCATTTTAAATCAGTCATATATAATGTGCAAACGTATTACCTGTTTATCTAAGACAGATTTTGGTCTTCACGTGGATTTGTGGTGTCTGAATTTAATAACCGCCAGGAGAATCCGGGGACCACAGCCTGAGATGCTGGAACAAAAAGGTGGGAAATGGAGATACAAGGGATGCATAACGACTGACCTCTTGAAATATCCCTTTCAAATGACGGACTTGTGTAAGAAATATCATTCCAGGAGGATATTAAGTCTCCGTGTCTAGAGATGGCTGTTACAGGAACTTCTAAAGCTGGACCCTGGACAGAGTACGCACTCGCAACTTCATTTTCATTCCCACCAGCGGCATGGGACATCCATTTCCGTCCTTTGCCCTCTCTGTAGATGCAGATCTGTGACTCATTAGCGGTTCCCATAGATCCTTGCATTTGTGGCTCCCGGTATGTACGAAATGTGGGGTTGCCTGCATATCATCCATTTTCCTCATCTTTTCTAACATGAAAGAGTAATGTGAGAGGCCAGAAAGATTAGTGCCAGACTCTACTGAAGCCAGACATGATCATTTGACCCGTTCTGTCCAATCAAATGCATTTTAAAATCTGCTGGTTGAGGAATTCTTGGAAGCCCTACAAAATTGTTCTCTACAAAAGGGGAACCAGTAGGCATGGTGGAGCCACGCCTATCATCCCAGCACTTGGGGGGCTGAGGCAGGAAACTTGCTGCAAGTGCAAGGCCAGCCTGTGCTACCTAGTGAGTTCAAGGCCAGCCCAAACTACACAGCAAAACCCTGTATCAAAAGGCCAAAAGGGAAAAGAACCATTAGACATACAATTTTTACCAACTGTCCCTTCTGTCTTTGCTTCCCTGGATTATGAACATGGTGTCTAGAACTGGAGCCGCCATTTTGCTAAAAGCCTGTGGAGAGAAGCGACACGTGGCTAGGACACTAGAAACGATCAGATCCTCGATGAAATAAGAAAGCCTGGTATGATGGAATAAAAGCCAGCGGCAAATCACACCTCCGGGACCTGGAATTGAAAACAACTACTTAGCAAAGAGAAAGGAAAGAGGAGCTCTGTAAATCAAGAAACAGCCAAGAAGAAATCTAAAAATCATGGAGAAACAGAAGACAACAGAGACAAAAACAAAGCGGTCTGGAACGCTAATCCCAGCTCTTGGATCTTACTTGATTCCACAAGCACAAGGTAAGCCCAGAGGGGGCAGGCAGCCCCGGTGATAGACAGACAGGCAGTGCTAGCCCGAAGAAAAGCCCTCAGTTAGTGTAAGCTGTAATACAGACTGAGGCGTTACCCTTGAGAGCGACTCCCTCCGCATAGCAGACTGGCTTTGGAGAAGAAATCCACTGCTGCAGCTGCCATGTTAATTAGGAGGCAGTTTGAGAAAGGTCTTATTATTTAAGACTGATCTACTCCAGAAATCAGAACTCACAGGGCACCCACCCTTCAGAGTCTTTGGGGTCCCCCTCACCACAGGGACTGCAGGACATGACCTCAGCAAACAGTCATGGAGAAGTGGAGGGCCAGTCACAGATCCCTTGAGAAGTTTAATCAACTCAGGAGGCAGAGAATAGGATGGTTCCTCCCATGGTGGTGAAAAGCCAGAATGGTGGCATGTGGTTTTCTGAGGGGGCTGGGTCTGAATGCTGGGACCGAGTCCAGTGGACTGTTTGGACCCCTCCTCACCCACTTCTAGCATAGAACTTCGTGGTCTGTTTGCTTTCCCCACCCACTGGTGTGATGAGGGATGCACCTCTGTTGCACATTTGCCATGTCTACGGGTGTGCCGATGTTTTTCCCAATCTTTATTAAATTTATTGGTACATTTTAGGTATACAATACAGTTACATTCATCATTGGGATCTTTCACCTTTACATGACAGATCTTGGTCCTTATTTTTCCCCATTCCCCAGCCCTTCCTTCACCCCTGCCCTTTTCCTGTTTACAAAGACATTGTTTCCATGTTTTTCCTTTTCACATATTTTTCTTTTCCCTTCTTATCTTCCCCTACCCCTCCCACTTCCTCTACTCTATTAGACTTTTCTTCCTAGTATACAATATCAATTATACATTTTGATCCTTATTTACACTTTTACTTTTTCACACCAGAGAAGCTATTTGGTATTTACACATTACTATTAATGTGTAATTAATTATTATTAATTTCACTTGAGTATTGCCTCAATGTGCATCCACTTAGCTATAAATCTCTCTAGTTTCTCACTCTTTGTGGCTGAGTAGTATTCCATTTTATTTTTAAAAAACACACACCTTCTTTATCGAGTTGATGGGCAATTGGGCTGTTTTGGGTGTGCAGATTGAGTGGTACCCGGAGCAAGCAGTATACCTCATCAGCCCATGGGCCACAAAGCTTTTTAGGGATAGCAGAGGCTTAGTGGTGCACAGAATGCTGCAAACACACACTGAAAGCCTCTGGTACGAATACAGCCTTAAAGCAGAAAGCCAAGGCAGGACTCAGTATTCACACAGCGAAGAAGGGGTGTGGAGACACAGCAGGCCTCACCTGTTACTCACTCTCCTGCCCCCATTTACGGCAGATTCCAAAGGGACAGTTCCTGAAAAGCAGCTACCTACACAAGCACCTCTACATGGAGGACATTTTTGCTTCTTTCTTTGTTTTCTGCTGTTGTTATTTTTCTCATTTGTTCTTTTTTCTTCCTTTTTTGTTTCTTTGTTCTTTCTGTTACTTTTACCCAGTATATTAAATTTTGAAAAACTATTTCATTGGATCTTATCTCATCTTGCTCTCCTTTTTCGTCTTCTCTTTCTTTTTGAGGCTTTATTGCTTCCAATTTTCCCTTTCCCTGCCACCTCCATTTTTTATTGTGTTAACCATTATTGATATTAATCTTTTCAGGTTACTCCATGTTAGTATTGCTAATTTTATTTTATATTTTCAATCGTGGTATTATTGCTGCTCTTAGTGGGTCTTTCCTTATGTCAATAATCAGTTTGTTTTGAGTTTATATTATTGTTGCTGATTTCTTTTCTATTTTTATTGGTGGCATAGTTGCTGCTTTTAACTGATTTTTACTCTAACTAAATACTCGATGTTGTTGACATTACTGTAGTTTGTTTTCTTCTTTCTGAATGGTGCTGGGGATCGAGGTCTCAGCAGAAGCCTGGACACTAAGGAGATCTTGAAATAAAAGTGAAGAAATATCTATCGCAAAAGATGAAAAATATCTCAACATATAAACACAAGAAGTGTGAAAAAAACAAGGCAATGTTAAAATTCCCATCATTTGTCAGTAAAGGAATGCAGATATTGAAGTAAATAAAGTTCCAGACAAACAATTTAAAAGCCTGATGTATAAAATGATTAGTGATTGCAGAAAGGATATGAATCAGCAGCTGAATGAATGTATTAAGGAAGACAAAGCAGGATATGAAGGAGGAGCCCAACAAAAGGAGACTCCGAAGAAGAACAAAACAGAAATCCTGGAAATAAAAACAGATTGAGACAAGTAAAAACTCAGTGGAAATTCTCACCAATAGACATGACCACACAGAAGACAGAATCTGAGGACTTGAAAACAAAGTTGAGGAATTCACATATACAGATGCTAAGAAAAAAGAGAAATTATCAATAAAATATCCAAGAACTCTGGAACACAGTCAATAGCCAAACTTGAGAAATATTGGTGTAGAAGAGGGCACTGAGCTAGAAAGAGTAGCAGCATAGAAACTATAATAAAATAATAAGAAATTTCCCAAATCTTGGGAAAGATGTAGATATCCATGTACAGGAAGCATTTAGAAACTCAAACAGAGATGGCCAGAAAGGAACCTCCACATATCATACTATAGTTAAAATGGCAAGAGTACAGAACACAGAGAGACCAAGGAAAGATGTAAGAGAGGAATGCCAAGTCACTTACACAGGAAAACCCATCAGAATAACTCCAGATTTTTCTGCAGAAACTTGCAAAGACAGGAGGGCATGGAATGATGTATTTCAAACTCTGAAAGAAAATAACTAATCAATCTAGATTACTTTATCCAGCAAAGCTATCTTTTAAAATTGAAAGAGAAATAGACCTTACAAGTTTAAGCATAAAAAAAAATTCCTGTCCATTAAGTCAGCATTGCAGAAGATACCTAAAGAAATTCTACACACAGAACAGGAAAAGTAGATACAATATTAAGAAATAGCCAAGCATGGTAGCAAATGCCTGTCATCCCAGCACTCAAGTTCAAGGCTAGACTGGGCTACATGGTGAGTTCAAGGCTAGCTTGAACTAAATACTAGTAAGACTTTGTCTCAAAAATGAAAGAGAGAGGGAGAGAGAGAGAGAGAGGGATGGATTAGGAAAGAATTAAATAGACCTTAATGTAATAACTCTGAATGTAAATAACAATTCTTTAACTAAAAGACACATACTGGCAGATTAGATTAAAAAACAAGACCCAACTCTTTGTTGCTTGCAAGAGGCATGCCTTACTAATAAAGACAGACTCAAAATCTCAAAGGACAGAAAACAATATTCCATGCAAACAGAACCCAACAGCAAGCAGCAGTATATATACTCATATCTGACAAAGGATGATTAGTCAGATAAGACAAACAAAGTCACTACATAATGGTAAAAGGAAGAATTCCCCAAGAAGATACAGCACAGGTAAATATAAGTGTACTAAGCACCAGTACCCTGAGTACATAAAATGAATACTCCTCAACATAATGGGACACATTGGTCTCTACACAGTAAGAGTGGACAACGTCAGCACTGTACTCTCACCAGTCCATGGGCCATCCAAACAAAAATCAACAAAGAAATGTGAGAGAGCCCTGAGTACATAAAATGAATACTCCTCAACATAATGGGACACATTGGTCTCTACACAGTAAGAGTGGACAACATCAGCACTGTACTCTCACCAGTCCATGGGCCATCCAAACAAAAATCAACAAAGAAATGTGAGAGTTAGACTGGAGCACAGATCAAATCCACTTCACAGATATCTACAGAACAGTCCATCCAATAGCCAAAGAGTACACATTCTTCTCAGCCGCCATTTGAGGCAAAGAAAGCTCGTGGAATGTTCTTCAAAACATATTTTAAGCCATGAAGATCATATTTTAAGCCATGAAGCAAGCCTTAACAAATACAAAACACTGAAATGATTTGTTGCACTTTTCAGAACTTAATAGAATGAAACTAAATATTAAAGATAAGACAAAAATACAGAAACTCTACATATATAGAGATTGAGCAATTCACTTGGGGAAAAATTGAAAAATTCCTAGAATCAAATGGAAATACTACAAACCATAATCTCAGGATACACATAGAAACTTTAAAGAGGAAAGTTTATAGTTATGAGTCTCGATATCAAATACCCAGAAAAGTCTCAAATAAATATCCTAATTATGCATCTCAAGATCTTAGGAAACCAGAACAAATCAAAACAAACACAATAGAAGAAAAAAATATAAATAAGCTGAAATTCATGAGATAAAAACTAATACAGTGATACACAAGACCAATAAAACAGAGAGCTAATTCTTTGAAAAATTAAACAAGATGGATAAACCCCTGGCTAAATTACCCAAAGAGAAAGAATATCCAAATCAAAATACAATTAGAAATAAAAAAAGAAGATGTTACAATAGACACTACTGAGATCCAAATGGTTATTAGGAACCATTCTGAAAATCCCTATATTTTAATAAGTTACAGAATCTAAAGGAAATGGATAAAATTTCTATACAAATACAACCTACTAAAATAACTGAAAGGATATAAAAACCTAAACAGATAAATAATAATAAATGAGGTTGAAGTAATAATTAAAAAGCCTCCCAAAAAGGAAAGCCAGGGCCCAGATAGATTCTTTAAAGAAGAACTAATAATAATCCTCCTCAATCTATTCCATGAAGTAAAAAGGCAAGAAACGCTTCCAAACTTGTTCTATAAGACCAACTTGATGCCAAAACCAGACAAGGACACAACACAAAAAGTAAACTGTAGACCAATATCCTTCATGAACACAAATTCAAAAATCTTTAATAAAATACTTATGAGCCAAATTCAACAACATACACCAAGATCAAATTGGTTTCACTCTAAGTATGGAAGGATGGCTCAGCATATGCAAATAAATGTAGTGGACCACATAATTAGAATCCAGGGTAAAAATCATATGCTCTTTTCAATTGATGCAGAAAAAGCCTTGGACAAAATTCAACATCCCTTCCTGATAAAGGAAAAAACATGATATCGAGGAATCATTTCTCAAAATAGTAAAGGCCATATATGATACCATCATTCTGAATGAGGGAAAACTGAAACCATTTCCCCTCAAACAAAGCAAGGGTGTCCAAGCTCATCACTCTTATCCAATATAGTGCTTGAAATTTTAGAGCGATTAGGCAAAGGAAAAAATAAAAGATACCAATAGGAAAGAAAGAAGTCAAATTATCTTTGTTTGTGGATGATAAGATTTTATGTTTAAGATGCACTGCAGACTCCACCAAAAGGCTTTTAGAGCTCATAAATGAATTCAGCAAAGTAGCAGGATATAAAATCAACATTAAAAAATCAATAGCTATACTATACACAAATAATGGACTAGATAAGAAAGAAATCAGAAGAACCATTGCATTCTCAATAACTTCAAATAAAATAAATTACTTGGGGGATTGATGTAACCAAGGAGTTAAAAGACCTCTACAGTGAAAATTTCAGAACACTAAAGAAATTGAAGAAGACTCTAGAAGACAGAAAAAAAAAAAACTCATGTTCATGCACTGGCAGAATTAATATTGTCAAAATAGCCATATTTACAAAAGCAAATGCAGATTCAATATAACCCCCATTAAAGTACCAATGACATTCTTCACAGAAAAAAATAATCTTAAAATTCATATGAAAATGCAAAATACCCAGAATAGTCAAAGCAATCCTAAGCAAAAATGACAAGGCTGGAGGCAACACAATACTCAATTTCAAATTATACTACAAATCTGTGGTAATAAAACCTGCATGATACTGGCACATACAACAAAATGTAAGCCAAAATAAAAGAAGAGAAGATACAGGGAAAAAACATATGAAAGGACAGCCGCCTGATTCCTGGACAAAGGAGCAGAAATATATGTTGAAGGAAAGACTGCCTCTTTAACAAATGGTGCTGGGAAAAGATGGATATCAATTTGTAAAAATTTGAAACAAGATCCCTATTTCTCTTCCTGTTCAAAATAGATCAGAGACTAGGTATATGACCTGAAACATTGAATCTGCTAAAAGAAAACATAGAGGAAACACTTGAAGAATTTAACACAGCCAAAGACTCCCTGAATAGAACTCCAATAACCCAAGATATAATAGTTACAACCAATAAATAGAATGACATCAAATTAAAAAGTTTCTGAACAGCAAAGGAAACCATTAACAGGGTGAAGAGACAGAATGGGAGAAAAATCTTTACCAGCTACTCTTTAAACAAAGGAATAATACTTAGAGGATATAAAGAATTTTAAAAGCTTAACACTAAAAAAATCAAATATCCCAATCAATAAAAGAGCAAATAAATTGAAAAGATACTTCTCAAAAGAAGTACAGGGCTGGGGATTTAGCTCAGTGGTTCTACCACCTGCCTAGCAAGTGCAAGGTCCGGAGATCGATCCCCAGTACAAAAAAAAAGCACAAATGGTCAATAAGTATATGAAAAAAGTGCTTAACATCTTTAGCCATTAGGAAAATGCAAATCAAAACTACACTAAGAGTTCATCTCACCCTAACTAGAATGGCTGTCATCAAGAACACAAAAAACAAAAAAATCTTGTCAAAGATATGGAAGAAAAGGAACACTTCTACACTGCTGATGAGAGTGTAAATCAGTAGAGCCACTATGGAAATCAGTATGAACATTCCTCCAAAAACTAAATATAAAGCTACCATTTAATCCAGCTATGCTACTTCTTGATATATACTCAAAGCAATTAAAGTCAGCACACTGTAGGATCACCTTCACATCTGTTTAATGTAGCATAAAAATCACAATAGCCAAGGTATGGGACTAACCTAGGTATCCACCAGCAGATGGATCAAGATCATTACACACACACACATACACACACACACACACACACGCATATATATTCTGTCACTTGCAGGGAAATGGATGGATCTGGAGACCATCTTGTTGAGGCAAATAAACTAGACTTATAAAAACAAATTATCACATGTTCTTTCCAATATGTGGAATCTAATAAAGTTAAATAGGAAATTGTCATTAGACAAGAGGAAAGGAAAAAGAGTGAGGAAGTGAGAATTTAAGGACAGGTAATAAGAAGGATAGATATGAGCAAAATATAGTACATGAATTGAATGCTTCCAAAAATGTGAAACTGAGGAGATGGTTGGGCAAAAGAGATAATGGAAAGGCTATGAAAATGACCAAAATATGTTATGTGCAAATAGGAATCTGCCAAAATGAATCCCATTGACTTGTATAAGCAATTTTTTAAAAGGAGTGAGAAGAAAAGAAAACACAACTGAACTTCATACTCATGATGGAAGAAACATAATCCTTTACTTGTCTTCTAAATTTGTGGTAAGCAAAATTTTAGTTTCAGCTTTTCCAATCACATGGGCTCTTTTATAATTACTCAACACTGATCTCACAGCACCAACACAAGCATGGGCAACATGCAATGAGTGCATGTAGCTATATTTCAATAAAACTTTATTTACAGAAACAGAGTAAGCTGGGCTTGCCAGAGGGCCACAGTTTGCTGAACTCCATCCTGAATGATTCTCATGTCTACTAGCTATAAAATTATTGTATATTACTTGTTCCTTGAAATTACTTATCATAGTGCTAAGTCTATAAGAATGTTTTGTAGACAGGCTAGGTGCCTTCCATTTTATAAAAGTTCTAGGATAAAGTTGTATATTACTTGTTCCTTGAAATTACTTATCATAGTGCTAAAAGTCTATAAGAATGTTTTGTAGACAGGCTAGGTGCCTTCCATTTTATAAAAGTTCTAGGATAAGCACATATAAAAGGAAATAATATTTCTCCCCCCCAAAATAAGAAAGACCTATGGCTCAATACAAAGACACCAAATATTGTGCATCTTCTCAGGGATTAAGAGCTGGGAGACACAAAGCTGGTAGGATACTACTAAGGAGAAAGTTTGTTAAGGATAAATTATAGAAAAGTCAATGCAAGTGACAAGATTTTTGTGATAGTCAGCTTTCCTTCACTGTGATGGAATACCTGAGAACAACAATGTAAAGGAAGAAAGGCTTATTTTGGTCACAATTTCAGAGTTTTTCAATACATGTTTGTGTAGCTCCTCTGCTTTAGTTCTGTCAAAGCAGAAGGATGTGGCAGAGGAAAGCTATCCACTTGTGGCAGCCAGAAGCAATCAGAGATAGTAAGAGAAAGAGGAAGGAGTAAGGGACACGATATACCATTCAGAGGCATGCACCAGTAACCTGACTACTCCAAATGGCCATTCCTCCTAATAGTTCATTTATCCATGAATTCACCTGTGGAGTAATGTGCTTATGATCCAATAACTTCTATGGGCTCTACCTCTGCACACTGCTGCACTGGAGATCAAGCTCTCAATACATGAGTATTTGGAGGGCACTTCACATATAAACTATAACATTCCATCCCTGGCCCTTAAAGCCCCATGTCCACTCTGTTATGCAAGATCCATTTAGTCTATCTCCAAAAGTTGCTGAAGGCTTAAAAATTCCAGCATTACTCAAAAGTCCAAACCCAATGTCCCCTCTGAGACTCAAGGCAAACTGTTAGCTTTAAGCCCCCGTAAAAAATCAAAAAGAAGCTACGCAAGATGGAATAGCATAGAGTAAGCATTTCCTTTCAAAAAGGAAGGAGCACTGTAATACAAATAGGACCAAGGCAAGACTCAATCCCACTAGAACAAATGTCAATTCCCATAGCTCAATGTCTGACATCCACGGCACCAAGATATAAGCTCCATGGTGCTTGAGAGGCCTTGGGAGCTGCATCTCATTTGCCCACTCTCTTGGGCTGGCTCTACTCGTTACCTCTGGCTTTCCTTGGCAGATATTCCACATTCCTGGCGTCTTCTCTAACTTCCTGAGTCTCCATTAGAACTTTGGCTTTGTTCTCACAGCTTCTGAACCACACGGTCAGGTGGAGTCACTGCAATGATTCCACTTCTCATACCAACCCTCCAGGTTAGTCAATTTTTTTGTCATTATGGCAAGATAACTGCATAGATCAACTTAAAAAAGGAAAGGTTTGTTTTTTTCTCACAGACTTGGAAATTTCAGCCCATGATCAGCCCCAGTTCCATTTATTTTAGCCCTGTTTCAATGCATAAATGTCATGATACAGCATGTGGCAGAGGCAAACTTCTCACCTCATGGCATCCAGGAAACAGAGAGAATAAGAGAGACAAGAAGGGGCCCAGTGTTCTGAATTTTCTTACCTTGACTACCACCCTACAGCTTTTTTTAAAAATCAAAGCTGTGTGAATCAATAATTTCTTTTTTTAGTTAAGCTAGGGCTCAGTAAACTCAGATCTGGGGATCACGCCTAGCCCATCATGTTTTATATCACCTGTGAGCTAAGAATGACTTTTATAGACAAACATTTGTAACCAATTTGATGATAGAGAAAATGAAATTTGAATCCCAATTAAGTAAAATGTTTTCCTCCTCAAAATAAGATTTCTGTATTATTAGTAGATCTATGTTACAAAAATGTAAGTCCAATCACTAGACTTTGAATTTCATCAATGAAACATTTGTGAAATTTTATCTTCTTTTTGGTCACACAAGTGCTCACCTAATAATCTTTACGTCACCCCTTGGCCTGTGAGTTCCCTTTCATAAAACCAATTTCTCAACCCTATGTTAAGTTAGTATATGTCAGTTTTCTGCATGATATGAATTTTCAAAAATCACATCAAGCAGTACTATTATTTTAAGGGAAGTAATGAACGTGACAATTTCTATGTTTCTTTCATAAAAAATCTAGCCATAACCACTAAATTAACTTCCTGAAAGGTCTCCAGCCATCAGCCCCAGCTCCCTCAAACTTAAATATGGTCCTCTTAGCTGTTGTTTCTGTCCTTTGAGCCTTTGTTTGTTTGTTTTTGGCCTTTGATGCTGTGATTCTCTGTCTCCTATACTCCTATCAGAAATCAGAACAGATATAGACCATAGGATGGTGTATGCACTGTAAAATAATCACTATGTGATTATAGGGACCTCACTACTTTTCTATGTTCCAGCACATCCATTAACAGTGAGTCCTTCATAATAGATTTTTATTGAAATTTAACAGAATTAACTAATTATTTATTCTCAAAAGGTAGCACTTTCCCTGGAGGAAAAAATAAAAGTCAGAAGATCTGGCTGTGTTTCTGTATGGATGGCATGGACTATCATTCTAATAAAAGAACTACCACTATCCAGTTTTATTTTTCCTAACTGGGTACAGCAGACAGGACTTCCAGCGTCTTACATGGTTACTAGCTCATGACTGGTCATTGAGAGCATGCTGGACACAGTGATTGGCTCAAAGATGGACACATTACCTAATCAAAGCCAATCAGATCAAAATTTAGGAATGATGCTTGAGTTTAAAGATGGGCACATGACCATGTTTCAGCTAATCAGATCTTATCACAGAGCATGAAGGTATATGTAGAGGGATCACAGAATCTTTTGGAGAGCGGGGGAGGGGAACTCCTAAGAAAGAAGTCAATACATAGGAAAGTTGAGCAGAGAGACAGAAGATAGAGAACAAGGGCTGGTAATGTAATTTTAAAAAGTAGATTCAGTGGTGCCTGAAGTTAGAGCTATTACCCTGGGCTATTCAATTACATGAAGAAACTCTTTTTTTCTGCTTGAGCCAGTTTAAGCTGGGGTTTCTATCACTCACAATGGAAATAGACAATCACTATATAACGTGGCTGTCTGAGGTAGTGTTCTAAAAACACAGTCCCTGAGACAAAGATCCAAATGTGAGTCATTTGAGAAGTGCTCCCAGGAAGTACCTGTTTGGGCCAAGGAATAGAGACAGGAAAGGAAGGCAGCTAGAATACAGTGTTATTCTAGAATTGGCTAACCCTGGACAAGCAGAGCTCAGTCCTGCCAGAGAACTGACAGAGACAAGGGAGGACACACACTTCAGAGCAATCCTACTTCATTGCTCCAGGAACAAGAAAAATGGGCTTTCTATCCTCCATGTGGCCATCACTGGCTCTGAGGCTGTTGTCAGGGGTGTTAATGCCTTCATACCTGCAGCCTGGCCCTAGCATGAGAAGGCTCTCAGGAGAAGACTTCACAGGCCTGGGGGCATGTGGGAGAACCCAGAGGCACGTGCTGGGATGTGCTGGGATGCTGACGAGGAAATGCATGCTCACTGGGTCTGCTGTAGTGACCACCAGCATCTGGCTATTCCTGAGCTCATTAGCTTCACTTAGGAAATTGGGTGACAATCATATCTGTGATTTCTATTTTATAGAGTCATTGCAAGAATCAACTGTGATTGCATGTTGGAAAGGACTTCCTTAACAGGCAGCAGGAGGTTAAATCTACAATCATGCAATACTATTATTGTGGTGTTGTTTCCTCTTCCTTACTTATTGCAAAGAAGCAAGAATCAGCTTAGGTGGAAAGCACAGACCACCTAACTTGTGCACACATTGTCTCTTATGTATTAAAATGCCCCAACAAAGTGGCTTAGGGGGTCACAGGAACCCTCAGCTTCCAGCCGTAACCATGTCGTCATCTCTTTCTCTGTCCTGTCTGCCATCTGCTGCCCCTCCTGGAATAGTGCTATGATTGCCTTCTAGAAGTCACCCTCTTCTACATCATCCTGATGAGTGAGGTGGGCCGACCCCCTGCTCTGACTCCAGAGGTAGAAGAATTGAGTCCATTTGACAGAGCAGCAAGAGATAGAGGCTGCTGGGGACTTGAGAGCAAAGTCACCACAAGCCCTTGATGGCACTCACTTCTCCTTCTCTGTCTCTCTTTCCGTTCTCACATCAGGTAAAGAAGTATCACTGGACTGGGGACAGAAGACCTGACACTACACCAAAAAACTGACCTTGAGTCTCCGGGCCTTAGCTTCCTTTGGCCTTACTCCTCTCAGAGATGGGAGCTCAGTGGGCCGAGCTAGAGCCAGTCCTGCCTGTCACCCAATGTTTGTGGTCAGTCCTTGGCAACTTCTTCATGAGCTCCATCATCTGTACTCCTACAGGGAGTGAGAGGTGGGCAAGCCAGGCTGTAGAGAGAAGACAAGGACATCAAGTAGCTAAAGAGCTGATGTCTGTCTGTGTCCAGCAAGAAGTATGGAAAGTAAGAACGGGTAATGTTCTGGGGGAGACAGCTGCAAACACCTCAACAATAAGACAGGTGGATGTCACGTGTCCTAATAGAGCGTTTCACTTCCGGGCTTCTCTTCCTCCAACTCCAAAACTCCAGTTCACTCACAGAGAGAGGAGAGGAGGAGCGACAGGGAGGGGAGGGGAAGAGAAGTACAAACTGAGGAACCTTCCACAAAACACCTGACTGGTACTCTTCGAATACTAGTCCGAAAAACAAGGGAAGACAGAAACTGTCACAGACCAGAGAAGTCTAGACGGACGAGACAACTCAAATGCAAAGTGGAATCCTGCCTGGACTATCTTGAGACCCAAATGGAATGTCAGAGAAAAGTTAGTGAAACCTTAAGTTCCTTTAATGGCAATGTGGAAATGTTGTATTCTTTACAAATGTGTCATAGCCGTGTGGGGTGAAAAACATTACAGGAGCTTGGTAAGGGCTATAAGAATTCTGTACCATCTTTGCAACTTTTCTGTTAAGTTGGAAGTCATTTTATAAATGACATTTTATTTTTAAAAAGAAAAAAAGAATCCCCTTCCATCTTGCTATTTCCTCCATAAAGCAGTCTGAGGGGGCAGGCCCAGAGAGGAAGCAGAAACAGCCTGGAGACAGAAGTGAGTATCTTAGCCAGCAGTAACGCACTGAATTATGCCCTCCCCCAAATTCTCACGTTGAAACCTTCACCCTAACGTGACGACATTTGATGATAAGCTGTTAAGGAGGCAATTCAGATAAACATGGTCACCAGGGCGCAGTCTAAGCTAGTGGAACTGGTGTTCTTCCGAGTCAAGGAAGAAACCACAGCCTCTCTGCAGACACACTGGAAAGGTCATGGCCCATCACAGAGAGCAGATGTCATCTGCAAGCCAGGACCAGGTGCTTCAGCAGAAACCGACTTGGAGGGGCCCCTAGATCTTGGCTTCTAGCCTCCAGAGCTAGAGTTCTTGCAAGTTTCCCAGGCAAGTAGACCAGGAGACAAGCCGTGCTCGATGGAGAGGAGAGGGGAGGGGAGGAGAGAAGGAGAGAGTGGGAAAAGAAGTTGAGCTGTGGCGCCATCACTGTCACCCGGGGCGTGTGAAGCCGGGGCCGTCTTGGGTGCAGTTTTGGGTGCAGTCCGGACTAGGGTGAGAGGATGGGCATCTATAGTCTACACCGGCCGGAGACGGGGTGCAGAGACGGGGTGCAGACGGCGCGGGAAGTAGGTAAAGCGTCTCTCTGCAGCTGCAGCAACCCCTGAGGTGCGATGCGATGACACCGGGAGAGCAGCCCCAGCGAGTGCCTCCTGCTCCCTACAGCGACCGCAACCCAGGGCCTACCCTCCTGGCAGGGCGGGAAGAAGCAAGACAAGTGAATCCCAGCCTCAAGTCTTGCTACTCCAATTTCATATCCCTCCTGCCATAGCTCGGCTGCCCCTAACTGAGGGAAATGTTTAAAATGAACGAAAAATTGGAGTTTTAAACCAGAGAGTATTTTAACAACTCGTAGGTAATATACGGTTGTGTGAGCCACCCCAGATATCCTGATGGGATCCACCCTCCAAAGGGAAAGAATTCACTTGAGCAGGAGCTCTTCACTCATGGGAAAAATAGAACCCCCTCACTCAGCAGGCCCGCTGTGTGCGGCTCATGCGCTGTGATCTTACAGCAAAAGCTCACTTGTCCCTTAGAATGCATTGCATTTGGGGAAAATTTCACAGTCCTCATTCTACAAAGCTCCATATGACCCGGTGCCCTCACCAGCTTTTCTCTCTCACCGTCAAATTTCTTTGCACGTCAGAGCCTTTGCGTTTTGTCAATCCCTTTATCTGAGATTCCCTCCTGCTCTCTCTCCACAATTCCTGTTCATCTTTAGGGTCTCAGGTTGAAAAACGCTTACTTGGGGAGGCCTCCCCCAAGCTACAGGCGCTCGGAGCAGCTGGGAACAGAGATGTGCTTGACTGTCAGGGTGAAGGGAAGCAGGCTCTGGAGGAAGTTCCCCTCCCAGCCACGACACTGGGCAAGCCCAAGTGCGCAGGCACTTTTCAGAACTCTGGTTTGCATCATCTGCTAACGCCTCATTGGCCAAAAGCAAGTCACATGGTCAACCCATGACCAATCAAAGGGCAAGTACATTCAGTTGCGTGAGAGAAGTGGAAATGTCAGGTGACCAAACAATGGAAGACCCAGCGAGAAGTGAAAAAGCAAAGCATTAAGGCTAATCATTCAACAAACCTCATCCGGCCCATTTAAACTCTCTACAACCGGCCATACCTGATGTTTTTTGCATTGCTTTATTTGCACAACCAAGCACAGTCTATGTGCGCGGTAAGTGTCTCTTAAAGTTGTGCTAAACAACATTTTAAATTCCAAAGAATACGGTGCAGATGAACTTTTGTAACCCTATCCATTTCAGAGACAGGAACGGCTTATAATGTGAGGCTGCATGAAATATATTCCCCCAGAAAGGTAACGGCACATGTGCTAGGCTCTAAATCAGCCATCAATGAGCTACTATCACCGTATCTTCAAAGGATTACACAAACGATGGCTTTGAAGAATGCCTTCGCCTTGCCAGAATTATGATTTGTTATTCATCTTGTGGATTTTTAAACAGAACCTTGTACTTAGTATTCAAATTAATGACTCCAATGTATTTGCCTGGGTTTTTTTTTTAAAGAATCATTTTGCACAATACATGTAATAGTTACATTTCTATGATAAACTTACTTGGTAAAAGCTTTCTCAATTTTATCATTTAGACAAGTAGATATCAGTAAATCACACTTGAAAGCCAGAGTAGTGGAGGGGGAGAGAAGCTTGCAAACCAGGATGGGAGGCAAGCCTTCAGCTCCATAAGGACGGCAGAAGGATAAACGAAGGAGGAAAAGGCTAAACCTACATAAAAGACCAGGAAAATGTTTCAGAATAATCCCCCCACCACCGGCAACCTGTTATCTTGCACTTTCCTGATTAGATTCACTAAAAACCCTTCTAACCTAAGAACAGTTTGATGAAAGCTCAAGAAACTTGAAAATAGGTTTAAATTCTGGATTTATCCTTTCCTAACTCTGCAAAACCACCCCTCAAAATAAAATGACTTAAATTTCTATGCCTGGATTTCACTGTCTGCAAAATGGGACAGAAGATCAGGGGTGGTGGATACAAAACAAGTTCTTTCTCACAAAGATGCTATTGAGATTTAAAAATCAGATACATCATTTATGCCCAAATGCCTGACCGTAAACCCAGGCTGGTCTCTGAAAATTATTTCATGAACTTACTCCAGGATAAGAAAAACACAATGGCATGGGCTGGTTATGCCTCCCCCCAAACAGGTCAAAGTTCAAGCCAGTGATATCCGTGAATGTGACCTCGGGAATGTAATCGAGTATGATGAAGTCATTCAGGTGGCCCCAGTTCAGTACCACGGTGTCCTCACAGACAAAGGGGAGGGCCACCAGAAGAGCAAGTGAATGCGCCACGACGGCGGAGGCCGCCATTGGGATGGTGCAGCTGCAGGCCGGGAACAGCAAGGACAGCAGCCACCGCCAGACCCTGGGAAGAGGCCAAGAGAGATTGGTTCAGAGTTCAGAGTTTCAGAGGGCTTGGGGTCCAGACGGCACTTGGTTGCCTCCGCTTGATTTTGGACTTCCGATCTTCAGAACTTTGACACAATGGATTTCCGTTGTGAAGCACCCAGTTGGGGATACGTTTTGCAATAATCTACGAAATTAATGCAGATAGTAACACCAAAATCTTAAATACAATTCTATGTTAAGTGAATATTTCATCGTTAAGTTTTTATCCAAGGGTAGAATTGGCTTGGAAAGGCTATTTTTTGTTTTTATTTAAATGTTCCACTTCTTAGTTTTCTCTCCTTTGCCCTCTTGTTGAGACACACGTGTGCCCCTTCTTGTGGTCTCATACACAGACACAGATAATCACTTGCACACATCCATGTGCATCATATAACACGAGACCACTTTCTCTTTCTTGGGTGATGGAGTCTTTTTGTCCTGCTCATTTGTGGTTCTTAAAAATGTGCTAAACGACAGTTTAGTTACTTTGAAATCTACTGTTATGGATGTTTAGCTGAGTGCAAAGTAGAGAAAATTAAAAATAATCAATGAATGCAGTGTGCTGCCTGGCCAGTGTCATCAGCACTTAATTTACTTATTCCCTCAAGCAGCTGGTATTAACTTTGCTGTTTCTACTACTAGTTAGCCATTGCACAGTTGCCTTCAGAACCCCTCCCTCTGGAAGCTGAGATGGCTTAGTCATAGGAGGATCTTTACCACATTTCATTTAAGAGAGCAAAAGGGTTAAGTCTTATTTGATCCTGTTTTCACAAACAGGTCTCAAATTTTGCAAATGTTTCTCTCTCTCTCCCTTAAACTCAGCTGCGAATGGTGCAAAGGGGAACTGCAGTGGACACTGGAGATGCTTCTGCTATCTTCTTAGGCAGACTATGTCCAGGGAGCATGGGGCACACTCTAACCACAGACAACTGAGACCCCTTGCAGGAGGGTTTTGCAGCCTGCCTGAGACATTGGGCCCATCACATGAGGTGGCTGGTTACGCTGGAGACTTCGTCTTCTTAAGCAAGCTGTCAACTTATTCATGATGGGATTTAGGAGGTGAATCCTTTGGCTCCTTCAGGCCTTCTTTAGAATAACTCTAGAGGGCCAGGGATTTTGCTCAGTGGTGCCACCACCTGCCTTGCAAGTGCAAGGTCCTGATTTCAATCCCCAGTACCAAAGAATGACTCTAGAGATCTCTGTCTACACTGTTGCCCCATTTGCGCACAGTCCTGCCTTGTTAGACAATTCACCCTATGCTTGCAGTTCTACTCCTTCCTGTCTCATGTTTCCACCTCTCTGACAGTACTTCTGGCATCAGCTCCCACTCTGCTTGCACTCAAATCATTGCCTTGGTATCAACAGTTTTCAAAATATCATCTCAGTTCGACTCTTAAGGACATTTTCAGACTCTAGTAGGGAGTCCGGAACTGAAAAGGAGAAAACTCAGTTCTTTTTCACTAATATGTTCAAGCAACTGCACTTTTGAAGGTGGTTATGACAATTACTGTTGGTAACACCACAGTTCACCCAAGTAGCAGAAGGGTATTTATGTGTCTGCTCCTAGGCCTCTACTTTTCAACTGGAAAACTCAAATCTCATGTGGTAATATTAGCCTTAAAATATCTTTTTCTTAGGTGACATAAAACTACTTTTAAATTTGATTTCTCTCTAGGTTTGGTTGTTTAATAACATTGTTTCAACTATACATCAGCTGTAGTACCGTCTTGGTGACTACCAAGAAAACATTCTGCCCTGCTTGGTCCAATGGGAAGAGTTGTGGCTTGGGTTTACACCCATGGAAGCCCACTGTAAGCATCTGAGCTCTCTGTGAAGTTAGAAATACATCAAAGCACGACAAGTCTTTGCATCCAGTCTTCAAGTCCAGTGAGGACACTGAGACTATCCAGACCTTATGTTTGATCTTAGATTTTATTTCACTCAAAGGCATGATGGGGAAATTGGGTGACTTGAATGAAGTTTGTATATTACATGTTAATATTACATTGACTTTAAATCTTTAGCTATGGTAATTGCAGTTTTGTTATGTAAGAGAATTGAGAATTTTATTTTAATAAATAAAGAGTGAAGCATTCATGGGTGAAGGAATATCATGTCTACAATGAACTCTTAAATTCTGTAAAAAATCAGGTAGATGGATACATAGATGATAGATGATAGGTGACAGATCATAGATAAATCATAGAGATGATGACATAAAAACAGAGACATAAGCTGCATGTCTGTGATATATAGAGATGGAGACATAGTAAAGAATGAGGGAGAAAAAGCCAGTGTAGTAATATTGAGATTTGGGGAATCTGGATACTGTTTACTTAGAAATATTTTGTACTATTTTTGTAACTTTCTTTAAGTCAAAAATTATGTCAAAATAATTGCTTTAACAAACACAGCCTTACCTTTTCAACTAGCAGTGTATGTGTGCGTCGCACAGGGCTGGTCTATATCCTGCATGTGTTTCAAGAAATAAAAGATCTCTCCAAGGGCATAACTTACAACTGTGTAACTCCTGTAACTAAACAAAGAAAACTGCTTATATTTGGTTTGGAAAGAATCTCTCCATCTCATAGCTGAGATTGTACTCCACATTTGGTCTCTTTTCACTTAAAAACAAAGTGTTTGAAGATGGCTCAGCAGCTAGAATTTTATCCCTACACGACTTGAGTGCTTTGATTACCTTTGGCACACTTTATTTGGACGTTTAAGTGAACAACTTATCTTTATCCACATGAGGATGGTAAACATACTGTTATCGTAATTAGCTCTTAATAGTTCCATTATTTGGTTCTAGAGTTTTCCTATTACAATACTTCCATTGTTCCACATGCCTATGGACTTTTAGAAAATGATTGAAGGTATTATTAACTCTTTAGAAGTTTTTGTCTCAGCAAAAATAGTACATCTGTCTTTTAGCCTCAGTTGATTCCCATCACTCAGTCATTTAAATTGTAGTCCTGAACTAGTCATGGAATATGCCCTCTCTATCACACAAAGCACATGAAACCAGAGACATAGAGTGTTTTGAGAAGAGCTTTTCCTTTTCCTTTCCAGCTCCAACAGATTATAATTTCTAAATGGAACAATAATAGTATTTCCTGCCCTACATGATCTTCCAAAACTTATCACACTTCATCAAGATGTGAAGTCATCGTCCCCTGAGTGGGCCTTTTTGTCTGTCTCGGGATAAACTAGGCCATATATCTTCTGAGTGCAGGTCACAAAAGGTAACCTGGCTTCTACCAAGTTTAAAGCATTTGCCTTTAGAATCCAGCCACCATGCTGTAAGGAAGTGCAGGCCACATAAAGAGGCGAGTTGGAGAGGAGTCGAAATCCCCATCCCACAACCACATAACTGCCAGTACCAATTCAGCAGCAATGCGAGGGAGCCATATTGGATGCAGGTCCTGAAACCCTTAGTCAAGCTCCCAACTAACGCCAAGTGTAGTAGCGTCAGGCCTTCCCCAGAGAACTTTATCCAAATCCAAGACTCGTGCACAGAATAAACATTTGCTCTTGTTTTGATCCTTTTCATTACAGAGCAACTTGTTATGCAACAAAGCGTAATGAACATATCATTTCAGGATGTAAGAACCCCAAGCCTTAGGCAGTGCTTGCAGTTGCTATAATTTTCTCTCACGTTCTAAAATTCGGGGAGGGCCTCTATTAATGAATTTCTTACTACCCATCTGAAGCATCAGCAGAAAAGAAGAAAAATATTTCACAGATCCTTCTTGCTCAAATGTGTTTCTCATGTGTTCAGGAATAATGTTCAACCAAGGTGAGATGGGAGAACTACTCTGCACAGCTAAATCCATAACACAAAAGATCCAGCCAAGTTAGCTCTCTTCCATTTGCCTCTCTAGGTCCCTTCCATCTCTCTCCATGAGGTGTAGAGGGCTGAACTGTATGGATCATAATGAAGGATCCCCACTGACTTTGGAAGGACGGATTCCCAAGAGCACAGAGGCAAAGCAGCGATTCAGGGTGTGAAGATCTGTGGAAGATAGAAAAACAGGTAGGAAGGAGTATGCTGCTAAATATCTAGTAACCAGCTCTCTAGGGAGGTGAAATGGATGCATAGATAATTGTAAACTTTACTGATGTAAAGGATGAGTTGCATACGATTTATAAATAATAATAAAATATATAATATTTCTTTATTATAAATTCCATAGACTTAATTGATTCTCACATTGATTTTCTTCTTAGCTCTTGTATTCAAAGTCAACCCATGCATGCTTACAGTTGATAAATGAGTGTGGTTGGGGCGTAATTATTGGTTAATATTTTGGCTTACAGTAAAGAAGTTAAAATTAAAGTGGAAATATTAAAATGTGTGTTGAAATTTAACACATTCACCAAAGGCTGGATCTGATCAGTTTTGGAATACTGGAAAATTATTTCCTGTTTTTTGGTGCTATTCACAACAACTCCAGACAGGACACTTTTTCAAGTTTGATTTTGCATTATTATGAAGTTTCTTTACCATTCTTAAGACTAGACAACCAGCAAAACAATAAATAAAGCCTTGAATTATAACATATAGAGGTTCTGTGTTGTAAATATGCCCACCCTGGCCATTGTAAGCCGCCATTGCATCAGCATCACTGAATGTGACACTAGAAAAAACTCCAGTAGGATGCCAGTATATCGTTTTATCACATCATACAACATCCAAATATCAAACTTCAGAGTGTTAGCAATAGCAAGATATCATGGAGATGACCAGGAAATACTGAATTTTGAGAATTTATTATGTTTAGTACAATTTATTTAACTGTAAGCTCACACATTTTTAATAATAGCTTTTTTTAACAAATAGTTTGCAAAGTTCCTGGAAATTTAACAGCTGATTCTCATCAAATGGTATGAGCCAGATAGATCCAGTTCTCCCGAAAAATGGAGAATGCATGATGTTGATCCAGAATGAGAATGAGCAATGGTTCCCAAACTGGGCTACCCATAGGAACCACTGAAATGGATGGCTTTTAATATCCCAATGCCAAGTCAGGTGGTATGGTGTGTATCTGTGTTGCCAGCACTCTGGGAGTTAAAGGTAGGAATTGGCCTCCTTGAGCTCCTGGGGGTAAGTATGGTCAGCACCTCCCTCTCTCCCAGTGGTCCTCATCCCTGACTATATAAAGAGATAATAATTCCCAAGCCCAACCCATAGGGACTCTGATTTAATTGGCCTAAAGTGGGGCCTAGGCATTTTTTTTTAAGTGTCAGGGATTGAACCCAGGGCCTTTGCACTGACTTACATCTCTAGTCCTTTAGTTTTACTTTTAATTTGAGACAGTGTCCTGCTAAGTCACCGCATTGCCCAGGCACTGGGACCTGTATTGCCTACACCCAACTCCAGTGGGTGGAAGCTGTCCACTCTGTAGAAGTGCCACCCAAATGTACCGAGGAGCTCTCTGAGCCCCATCGGGACTGCTTCCCAATGGTCAGTTCTCTTTTAGTTGATAACTCAAGACACTCATAAGTAACTCAAAGGAAGAAAGCTAACAATACAAAAGTGCTATAGACTGAATGTTTGTGTGTCCTTGAAATCTTAGCCTTCAAACCAGTGTCACTAGGATGTGAGGCTTTGGGTAGGTTTTGATGCCATGAAGATGGGAGCCCTTGCGAATGGTATTCACACTTGTTATAGTTTAGGACTACGATGTCCCCTAGAAGTCTCAGTGTTCAGAGGCAGGCCTTCTGGAAGGTGATTCTATCGTGGAGGTTCTATACTCACCAGTGGATTAAACCACTGCGGGATTGAAGGAAGGTGTGACCTAGAAACATGTATTCTTATTCTCTTACTCTCCTCCCACCTCTCTCCTCCATGAGGTGGCAGCTTTTCTCCTCCAGGCTCTGCCGCCATGTTGTTTCTGTCTTGGAGCCAGTTGACCATGGACTGAACCCTCTGAAGCTGAGCTAAAATAAACCTTCTTTAAGCTGTGGGTGTCTAGTATTTTGTCTCAGCAATGGGAAGCCTGACCAATTCAGTATCTTATAACAGAGACCTCAAAAGCTCCTTCCACCATGAGAGAACATAGCTAGCAGATGGCTGTCCATGAACCAGGCAGTGTACTCTCAAAAGAAACCAAATCTTTTGGTCTCTTCATCTTGGCCTTCCATCTTACAAAACTGTGAGACCTAAATACCTGGTGCCTACAAGTGGTCCAATCTCTGGCTTTCTGGTACAGTAGCCTAATGGACTAAGACAGGCAGAAGAGTCACGTGATCAGTCTGTGGGGGGGCTACACAGTTGTAAAACTTATCTGTTAGGCAAGGTCATATTGTTTTAATGCCATCATGTCCTCCAGGCCTCACCAGTGAAGAAGCCACAGCTATACTCACCCTCATTTATGGATGAGGAAACAGACTCGGGGGTTTGACCAGGGAGCTGAAAGTCACACAGCTAGAAAAGGGCAGAGCTCAGCAATGGATGGAGAGTCTAACAGATAACTTTACTACTGCAGCTGCCTCCTCTCAAAGGGGCTTCACCTCCACCTACATTATGATTCTAGATGCTTGGCACTTTTATGGGGAAATACCAATCTGCGTTCTACCTTTTTGAGGTGAACGCCAGGGTCTGTGGTCACAGAAAATAAAGCATGTTCCTGGAGCGACTGACAATTGGCTACTTAAAGTACATTGAACAAGGGTCATTCCTTGCCGTGTAATCCTGTAGATCAGGAAGCATCATTTCCTTTGACAGTCAACATTAGGACCAGCTTTAGAATCTAATGTGCTAGGATTGCAATCCCGATATCTCTACTCACAAGTCCCTAAACCCTCATTAGTCCTTATTGTTCTTGTTGGTCTATGAAAGGAAATAATGATTATTTCATATGGTAGTTATACATTTACAGAGAATTTATATACAGTGACATGAGCCTCACCTAAGTAGGTTTAAAAGTGTTCACTACTACTTACATGGTATCCTGGTTTTTAGATACTCTCATTTGTTTTTGTTTTTTTAAAAAAATCCTGAGCTGGGGATTTAGCTCAGTGGTTCCACTGGCTGCCTTGCAAGAGCAAGGACCAGAGATGGAACCCCGGTACCCCCATAAAAATCCAAATTTCTTGTGTATTTGAGGCTTTTTTAAATGAGAAGATACTGAAGAAACCAGGATAATTGTTGGTAGGAATATAAAATGGCACTATAGAAACTAGTTTGAAATTTTACTTTAAAGTTAAATATGGAAGACTATACACCTCAGCAATTCCATGCCTAGATATGCATCAAAGAGAAGCAAACATCTACATCCACGATAGGACTTGTATATCCATTATCGTAATAACCAAAACATGGGAACAATACAAATATATATCAACTGATAAATGGATAAACAATACAGTGCATCCATAGAATGGAGTACTATTTGGCCAAAAAAAAAAAAAAAGCAACATACTGGTCTATGAGACGATATGGATGAACCTAAAAAATGCTATAGTAAGGGAAAGAAGGTAGAACAAAGATAAGAGAAAACAAAAAGTCACATACTACAGGGTTATATCTGCATGAAATGTCCAGAAGAGACAAACTTTCACAGACAGAAAGTAGATTACTGGTTGCCCGGGGTTGAAGTGGGAGCATGGAAAGACTAAACATGGGCCTGGTGGAATCTTTCCTGGGATAATGGAAAAGTTCAAAAGTTGAATGTGGTAATTGCACATTCCTGTAAGTTTTTTAAAAGTCATTGACTTGTACCGTGTAACAGGCAAATTTTATGGACTGTAAATTACACCCCAATGGGCTATATAAAATTACAAAGTTGGGCCAGGGATTTAGCTCAGTGGTTCCACCGCCTGCCTTGCAAAAGTGAGGTCCTGAGTTCAATCCTTGGTACCAAAAAAAAAAAAAATTAAATTAAATTAAATTAAAAAGTTAAGGCAGACATGAGTCATGAGTTTTCTGAAACAGAATTTTGTTTCTAACTGGCCCGTCACATATGACAAGGCCTCTCCCACTTCTCCATTTTTATACCTAGAAGAAACATCCAACACTTACATGCTTTTAGGCAGAAATGAAGAAAATACCAACAACCACTGTGTATGGATGCACCCTATTATCACACCCCGGGGTGCACACACAATTTCCCACAAACTTATAGATGAGAAAGCTGAGGCTTTTGCAAGTCAGAAACGATGCCCAAGGACTCCTGGTAAGAAAATGGCAACACGGGGACTCTGCCCTAGCAAGTTGAACCATCACTTCTTTGCCTAGTAAGGAAACCTTTTGCACACCCATTCTAGACATATTTGTAGCCTCTTCTGATCTAAAATGAGGACATGCACATCAGTTCACAGCAAATAGGTAAACAGTAAAGAAATACAAGCACACTCATTTAATTGACAGAATTTAATCTATATTATAAAAGTGAACATATATAATCACTTTACTGATTTAAGAGACAACCTGAAAGGATGGCAGAGGTTGAATCTTTGTGAGTTATAAAAAGAAATCCATTTACCTACCTTTGACATTCTAATAAAAAGATAAGATTATGATTCTTGAGAATTATATAGATGATAAACACAGAATAGCTAAAAGACAGGGACAGGGCAATAAATAAAACACCACATTGTGAAAAGCCAGAACAATCAGCATGTCTAACAATACATAAATAAATTACGGTATATCCATGAAATCAAATATAACGTAGTTTTAGAAAAGCCATGTTTCACAGAATACTTAATGACATAGGAAAATGTTTAAGCTGTAATTTAGTGAGAAAGACAGATTATAAAACTCCATAAAGAATACGGCATCAACTTTTAAAAAATAATAGTAACTACACATATATATACACAAATCATTATGTGTATATATACACTACATCTGTGCATGTGCAGGAGTGTGTGTGTGTGTGTGTGTGTGTGTGTGTGTGTGTAAACTGGAAGAAAAAAATGAACCAAAATAATGTTAATAGTGGTTGTCTCTGTGTGGTGGAATAGTGCTTGAGTGGTTTCCTTCCCTACACTTTTCTGCATTTTGCAAATAAGCATACCTCACTTTAAAACTGGAAAAAAATATAGACATAGCCATGGTCACAGGAAAACCCAGTCATTAGAAAAATGGAATCCATTTTTACGTAAGCACTTGCTCCGGAAATATACTCTTATGTGACCATGGCATCAGCAGTATACGTGTGATATTTTATGTGGAGAGATGGGATCCTGCTCCTGGAGCACACTTTCCCCTTTGATCCATCCAAAGCCCCCTTGCAGGATGCTCCCCGCCTGCCCCTTGTCCTCTGCCGGCCACCCCCTCCCCCAGCCCTAGACAACTCTGTTCAGATAAAACAGGGCCCTTTCTGTGTCCACCCTCTGACAGCTTTGGAAATGATTTAGCTTCTGCTATGATGGATACTCCCTGCCTGCAGTGACAGATGGGCAGCATCTGAAAAGAGACGACATGAAATTTGAAAAATGATACGCCTGGTGGTGGGCAGACTCTTTTTTTAAAGAAAAGTTGACAGAAGTTTGAAATATAGCAGGGAGGCCTGCTCTATCATTTTTCTCTCTCTCTCTGAAGAAAGCAGTAGCTGTCCTTTATCAATATGCTCTTCAGGGAAGAAAACCTATATTCAAGTTGAAATGAATTCTTGTCCCCATTACACGGGGCAAGCTATAGAAGTGAGTTTGTTCATTCACTCGCTCAACAATTTATTGAGCGCCTATTATGTGGAGGCTGGAGATAGGAGGATGAATTAGGAACAGAATGCAGTAGAGAGACAGACAAGGATGCAGGGCAATTGGGATATCAGGATGCAGAGGGTGTTTGAAGACTCCGGAGGGACTGGAAGAAGGGCGGCCAAAATGCCTTCCTTGTGAAAGTGACAGCTGAAAAGAGTCCTGTCGATGCTCAGATGTTTGGTACCTTGCTAAATCCTGAGCATCTGCCTATGAATGATCCATTTAAGAACCTAGGCCAGTGTTTCTGGTGTCCCATTTCACTGTCTCCAACAGTTCCTGTTCATCTCTGGGCTGTGGGTTGGTACATGCCCAGAGAAATCCAGTTCCCTGAACAGATTAACTTCCAACTGCTTTGTTCACCTCTGCCAAGCAAGCACTTGCCCCAAAGTCAGCTGCCTCTCTCCTCCCTCACAGCCGCCTAATGCACGCTGCTATTCACCTGGTTGGGAGGCTGCAGCATGTGATGACAGTGTTAGGGCTGAAGGTAACAACACAGAGGACAGCAAGGGAAATGGGAGCCACCCCACACCTGGGGCCCAGGCACATGCAAGTTCAAGGCTTTTTATTTAAAAATATATATACATATATATATATATTTTTAAAGGCTTTTAAAACTCTACTAACAAGCCAGCAAAATGCAGAAATTCTTAGGAAAGAAAATTACCTTTATGTAAGAAGATTCTCTAACTGGAAGTTGGGGACAGCCATAATAGATCAAATAGAAGACAGAGATAAAGTTTGTGTCTTGGAAAGAAACAGGGGAAGAGACGTAGAAGGATGGATGAAAGGAGGTAAGAAATGGGAAGGAGGAACAAACATCAAAAGAGTGACTCCTTTGGCTGGAAGAGTGAGAGCAGTATATTATTTCTGAAACTGTTTAGCATTGGTATAAGACTCCTGCATCTCTCCAAGCTTGCAGAAAAGTCCATTATACACAGAAATGCCTTGTGTGACAAAACAGTTTACAGAAATTTAAACAGACATGGAGTCTTATTGTGTTAGTCAATATAGCATAAAACATAAACAGTGTGTATTACAGATTGAAAGTTTTTAGAGAAGATATGTAATTCAACAGAAACATGAACTTGGACACATTTTCTCATAATGCATAGGAATACTGAAGAGAGCAATAGATTTTTCTTTCTTCTTTAACATCCCTAACTCAAAAATCTGGAATCAAAAACCTGAAATACTCCAAAACCCAAAACTTTTTGAATAGACATGACACCACAAATGGAAAGTTCTTTACCATGAAACTTTATTTTGTGTACACAATCATTAGAAATATTGTGCAATATTACCCTCAGGCTATGTCTGTAAGGTACAGTTCATATGAAAACATAAATGAATTTTGTGTTTAGACTTTGGTCCCATCCCCAAGCTACTTCATTATGTGCATAATCCAGAAAAAGTCTGAAATTTGGAACACTCTTGGCATTTTGGATAAGGAACACTCCACCAGAAGCGTGAAGTGAGTGGTTAGTCAATCTTATCCAGAATTCAAGCAACAAAGACATTCTGTCCCTAGCTAGCCTGTGTGATAAATAAAAATAGGAACAAACAGGGAGTGACTTATTGTGATTATAAAAATACATCCACAGGACATAACAAAGATATATGACCACAGGAGGAAACATGGGTGATTTTTATCTTCTTCATTTGCTTATCTCTATAGTCTATTTTTTCCCAATCCATATCATCTATTGCTTTTATAATGAGAATTTTTCATGGAGTTTATTGATACTTTTGGGGTACACAGTACAGTAACATTCATCACTGAGATCTTGTACCTTTACATGACAGGTCTTGGTTCTTAATTTTTCCCCATTCCCCTGCCCTCCCTTCACCCACTGTTCTCTTTTTTGGTTGGGTCTTTCCCTGGTTTTGGAATCAAAGTAATTTGTTTGCAGAAATGAATTTGAAAGTATTGCTTCCCTTTTAATTTCATTGAAAAATTTAAAGAGTAGTGGCAATAGTTATTCTCTAAATGTCTTGTAGAATTCAGCAGTAAAGCTATCAGGACCAGGGCTTTTCTTTGTTGGTAAATTTTTAATTATATTTTCAATTTCACTGATTGTAATTGGGGTGTTTAGAATATTTTATCTTCTTTGTTCAACCTTGGTAATTTATATGTAGCTAGAAATCTGTCCATTTCTTCTGTGTTTTCCATTTTATTAGAATACATTTTCTCAGAGTAGGTATTGATGATCCTCTGGACTTCTGCTAGATCTGTTGTGACTTCATCTTTTTCATTCCTAATTACAAGGATCTGAGCCTTTTCTTTCCTTTTTATGACAAGATTGGCTAAGGGTTTATCAATTTTATTTATTCTTTCAAAAAGCCAACTCTTCAAGTCATTTTTTTTATCATTCTCTTTGTCTCCACTGCATTGATTTCTGCTCTGCTCTTTATAATTTCTTGCCTTGTACGAGTTTTGGGTTTTCTTGCTCTTCTTCTTCTAGGAGCTTAAGATTCATCATCATTAGGTTGTTTATTTGAGCTCATTCTGTTTTCCTAGTGTGGGCATTCACTGCTATGAATGTTTCACATAGAACTGCTTTCATTGTGTCTCATAGACTCCTGCACTTTGTATTGGCATTATCATTTATATGTAAAAACTAATTCCTTTAATTTCCTCTGTGACCCATGGATTGTTCAGGAGAGTGTTGTTCAATTTCCATGTGTTTGTGAAGTTCTTGTGGTTTCTTATGCTATTGATCTCCAGCTTAATTGTACTATGGTCTGATAATATACATGGGATAATTTAAATTCCTTTGCATTTATTTAAACATGTTCTATGATCTAGTTTGTGGTCTTTTTTTGAGAATGACCCATGTGCAGGTGAAAAGAATGCATATTCTGATTTTGTGAGGTGGAACAACACTTTGTTAAGTCCATTTGTTCAAAAGCTTGGTTCAGTTCTAGCATTTTGTTGTTGATTTGTTTGTCTAGATGATCTGTCTATTTGTGACAGTGGGGTATTTAGGTCCCCCACTACAGTTATAATGGTGCTTATTTGGTTTTTCATGTCCCTTAATATTTGTTTTGTATAGTTGGGGGCATTAATATTTGCTGCATCTATATTTATGATTGTCATCTCTTCTTCTTGGGATTGTTCCCTTTATGAGGATGTAGTGGCCTTCTTTGTCTCTCTTAATTAGTTTTGGTTTGAAATTTACTTTGTCTGTGAATAAGATAGCTACCCCTGCCTTTTTGTGGGCTCCTGTCGCATGGAAAATTGTTTTTCATCCTTTTACTTTCAGTCCATGAGTTTCATTTTGATCTAAGTGTGATTCTTGTATACAACATATTGTTAGATTTTGTTTCTTAATCCATTCTGCCAGTCTATTTCTTTTGATTGGTGAAATGAGGCCATTGATATTAATGGTTATAACTGATGTGTATTGACTTATCATTGTCATGTTATTGTCTTCTTGTTGGCTCTTTCTAATCTTTCCCCCTTTCCATTTAGTTTCTTGCCTTGCCTATTTGATTTGCTCTGTTGGGCCTCATGGTGTGAACTTCATTGTCTTTTTCTAGGATATTGTTTAGAATTCCTCATAGTGCTGGTTTGGTATTCACGAAGTTTCTCAGGTGTTCTTTGTCATGGAAGTATCTTATTTCCCCATCCATTTTGAAAGAGAGTTTTTCAGGATACATCAGTCTGGGTTGAAGGTTGTTTTCTTTTAGGACTTGAAATACCTCACTCTAGGCTCTCCTTGACCTGAGGGTTTGTGTTGAAAAGTCTGCTATGATTCTGATGGGCTTTCCTTTGCATGTGATTTGTTTCTTTTCTCTAACTGCTTGCAATATTGTGTTCTTCTGTTGTGTTGCTGGGATCTTGACTATTATATGTCTAGGTGTAGATTTTTTTTTTTTTTTTGATCATGACTAGTTGAAGTCCTATATGCCTCACTTATCTGTATGTCAAGTTGTTCCTTCCCCTCTGTTTGGGAAGTTTTCTGCCATTAATTCTGTGAACAGTTTTTTAATGTCATTTGTACTTTCTCCTGCTTCTTCACAGATTCCTATCAGTCTTCTGTTATTCTTCTTTGCATCATCTAGGAGTTCTTGGATTGATTTCTCATGATCCCTTGCTGTTTTTAAGAGATCTCTCTCTTTTCATGTTCACTGACTACAGTTAACCTTATCTTCCATATCTGAAATTCTATCTTCACATTCATTCATTCTTCTCTGACTGCTTTCTATAGAGTTTTTAATTTCCTGGATATCTGTTTGAATCTGTTTTATGGATTCTATTTCTTTCCTATACTGGGCATTCATGGCTTCTGTCATGGTCCTGAACTCAACTACTTTTTTTGTCTGTTTCTCTTCTAAAGTCTCTAATCATGTCTTTCATTGTGCTCGCCAACTCTGTAGTTATCTGGAGAATTACATTTGTTTTGAATTTTTCTAGAGCCTGATTGATCTGTTTTGTTACTTCCTGTGCTATGAGTTCGGGGTGTCCTAGTGGTTGATTGTCAGACTCTTCCACCTCTTTTCCCCTAGAATTTGCCATTGGTAAACTGGAAGTCTGTATCTGTGTCTTGCTTAAGTATTTTCTTATTATTATTTATGTTGTTGGTACTGTTCTTGGTTTAATTACTGGGTTAGTACTTTGATTTTCCTGCTCTTTAGGTTTTGAGTCTCTAATGACTCAGAGACACTCTCATTTCATATATAATGAGAATTTTTAACCAAAAAAATATAAAGACTTTAAAAAATTCACCCTGCCCCAGTGTAAAGAACCCAGGTTCAGGTTGTTTAATACAGCTTGAACACATCAGCTGTGTTTACTTTGTATCTGGCTACTGTGCTTATTAATTTTTTTTAATGTTATCAAAGTCAAATATAATAGTATCTTTGAATTCTGGTTCCAAGCTTTCTTTTCAGGTTTGGGTTTTACCACTTCTTAATGCCTCCCAAATCTGAGAATGATGAGCAGCTAGGATGATTCGTGCTCCCTGAAAGTCCTCTTCTCACACCTCCAGTCAGTCTAGTACCTCTCCCTTGTCTTGACACACCTGAGTTCTGCTATTCCAATTGGTGAACTCCTAGTCATCCATTAATCCACAAACATTGCCTCCTTTGGGGTAATTTCCTCCATGCTCCTCCTCTACCTTAAGCAGAATTATTCAACCACAGAACAGACATGCAGCATCGGCATTTTTCCTGGTTACTGGCTACCCCATATCAGGAAGCCTACCAATCCATGACTGTCAGGAACCAGCCATACTTCTGGGATGCATAGAATTTGCCTCAAAATTCCCCATTAGTTTGGACCCAAATGGTAAATTTACCCCCCATCCCTTCCTAGGGCATCTTGCAAAGCTGGGAGACATTTTTGGTTTTCAGGACTAGGGGATGACACTAGCATCTAGTGGGTAGAGTTCAGAGATGCTGCTCAACATTCTACAGTACACAGGATAGCATGCACAACACAGAACTATCAGAACCAATGTGAATAGTGGCCAGGCTGAGAAGACTCATGTGTTAAGAGCTTGATTCACAATGCAGCAGTGTTCCAGGACAGCACATAGCAAGATAACTGGATCATGAGGCTGCTAACCTCATAAGTGGATTAATCCATTGATGTGTTCAGAGATCAATGGGGCTGTTAGAAGATTGAAGGAAGTAGGTCATTGGGGCTATGGCTTTGAAGAGTAGACCCTGTCCCTGATCATTTCCCTTCTCCCGATCCTGTTTCCTGACTGACATGAAGTGAGAGACTTTCCCCCACCATAGCCTTCTACTATGATGTTTCTACCAACTATGGACTGAAACCTCTAGAACCATAAGCCAAAACTATCTTTGCCTCCTTTAGGTTGTGTAGGTCAGGCATTTTTTCCCAGCAATAAAAAAGTGACTAATACTGACCTGATACTCTCCATGCCTTGGCATGCTCACCAGGTGGTAAACTCCTGGAAAGCAAGGGTCATGTGTAATCGCCTACCTGTGCACCCCAACTGTCAGCACAGACAGGCCTCAATACACATCTGCACAGCAGAATCACTAAGCATCCTTAGACAAGGCGGCTCTTGCTGCCCTCACCAAAGCCACTTATGAGGAAGCAACTCAATTTCAGGTCAATTCTGGATTCCAAGCCCTGCCCTGGTGCTGTCTGGTTTGTGGCTTATATTAAAAGCACAGATGATTACTCTGCCCACAGCATCTCCATCTGAACCATCTCTCCTCTCTCTGATGAACAGGCCTCCTGATGAAGATGCTCCGACTCCCCTGCAGCGTCACCATCCATCTCTGCGAAGCTCTCTCCCTGCACCACAAGGTGGATTTCACCAATGCCACACAAACAGTAAATCCAAATATTCCACTCTGTGCCTTCTAGCTTGGGTGACTGTTCACACAGTTATTATTGTTTAATGCTGTAACTAGCAAAGAGAATATTCCCCTGGTTTCTGTAGGTTGAGTGAATTTGCAAGAGGATCAGGAAGCCATTGAAACAGAAAACAGTTATATTTAGGGGGGAAAGATACTTAGAAAACAGCACACACAAAGGAAGAAGAATCATAGAAGGGCAGCAGAGATTCTGTTGTGACTTTGGAAGGACTTGGTCTCCAGGGAGTCATTCATTTCGGGGTCCCCCGTGAATAGATCTCACAATAGCACTGAATTTACTTCAACAGCAGAACACATACAATGTGCTTTGAAGGTGCATAGCCTGTAATGAATGCTCAGAGAACACCCCACTATTGCTGTTGGTTGTACCTCCACCTGAGTGTATCATATGATTTGTTCTTGGCATTACTTCCATAGCCACAGCTATGGAAAGCTCATCTTGAGATCACTGGGGAAATTTTCTCTACATCCTCTTCATTCTGGTCAAAGCAGATGGGGTCCCCCAAAGGTGACAGACTGTGGGAGGGATACTTTCCTATCATATGGAGGCATCAAATGGCATGTGGTACTGCAGGCCCAGCGGTGCTATCATTCCACAATAGACAGAACACAGTAATGAACTACCCTGCTCTGCATGTCAGTCTTGCTCCCTGACAGGAGAAACCCTCAACCAAATATCCCTTGACACCCATCTGAAATCCTTGATATGCTTTTTGAGTTGCCAGACTTCTTAATGGTGCCAAGTCACATGTTGGTCGTTGGGTGTCCGAGCCTTCTCTGTGGGTGGCACTAGAGTTAGCTAAAAAGTGCCAGGACGAAAAGAAAGTTGCAAGGAGATGAAGGGGTTGGAAGCGAGTACAATTAAAAATAGCCTCACATTTTTTATTGGATCCTGATTTGATTTCTTCCTTGTCATACAGCATATGTTACAAATTAAGAGTGAAAGGGATATCCCTAGTTTGAAGGTGCCCCATTTTCCCAGTCTATTTTCAGCATAGTGTAGGGCCAGTTAGAAATAAATGCAACAGGATTTATGTCTCATCATAGTTTTTAAAAGACAAAAAATAGTTCCTAGTGTGAAAGGGTGCCAAATCTCAGTCTTAAATGAAATTTTGTTTCTTGCTAAAATTCACTGAAAATGGTCATTTATCTTGGAAACTATAATTTACACTTCACTATGGATGTGATAGAGGAAACCTAGAAGGATTTTTGGAAAAGACAGTGGATGTGGGGGCACAGAAAGAAACACTGATTCTGGCTTTCCTTCTAGCTCCTGTTTTTCTTTTCTTTTTTTCCTTTCTCATCAAGATGTTCAAATGTTTCTTGTAATGAATTAAATGGATCACAGGAACTATGATTCTAATTTGAATTATGATTATGTCTCCCTGCTTTTTACAGCTCTTCCAACCACATATCCAGTACAGTACTCTGAATCCTGTGAGTCAAGGTTTTCTGAGGGCTGCTATAATTCGGTCAACCACTGTGCACTCAGTTGACATCCACATTGCTCCAACAACGTGAATGTTCGTGCTATAATATGTTTAACAGAAACAGATGATACACATCTGTCCTCCCAGCCCTCACAATCCAGCTTAGCCTTGAAGACATCATAGATGCAGGCACTATGTTCGTGTGCTCAATAAATGTCTATTGTGTCATAGTGCTGGGCCTTGTGTCAAATGATAGGCATGTGGCTGAGGACCTGAGAGCATGTTCTCCCCTCATGGAGCTTACAATCCACATGAGAAGACATCATCAAAAAGCCAGGAAATCAAGCCACATTATGATCAGAGGTAGGAAGGAAAGAGTTGCAGTGGGGGAGAATTAAAGAGTGGTGGTTCCATTGGCCTGAGGAGGTAACAGAGAAGAGCTGGTTTACTATATAGACAAGTGCAGGTACAGGTGAGAAGTTAGGGGCTGGGACTCCTAGGCAAAAAGAAAAGCAGGTGGTGTGAGGTTCTCTGTGGAAAAGAATTCACCTGATGTAAAGAAGAGCCAGTGAGGCAGGAACAAGAGTCTGAGTTGAGGGCATGCAGGAAGCAGGAATCAAAGAAAGTACAAGAGAAAGCAATAGATAACAGTGGTTAAGTAGGAGCTGAGCATTCCGGCCCTCATCTCATGTTTTCTGAATGCTGCTGTTCGTGGTAGAATGTGGCAGAGAGGTGAGAGGGAATCTGCAAAAACCTGCCCTAGCAGGGCAGAAGAGAGACAAGAGCATCTTGCAGTGCCCACCCTCAGGAAAGTAAGTACCCACTCTCTGGAAGGTGGAACAAAGGATGCAGACGGGTGTCAGGTGCCTCTTGGAATGGCCAAAGTGGGACCTGCAAGGTAGAAACAAGAGAATCAAAGCTAATTCTTGGGCTTCCGGTTTGAGAAAGAATTAGCAAAACTGAGCCATTGCAGGACAAGATCAGGAGTGAGCTGAGGGAACAGTAAGGAAATGGTTCTGCAGATAATTAGGGGACTAGAGAGAGTGACAGGGTCAGGGCAGGTAACACAGGGAGACTGTTTCAGAGAGGGGCTTTTTAGCTTTGAAGAGGAGAGGAAGAGAGGTAGGTCTGAAGACGACAAGATCTAAGACATGGAAACTGTCAACCAGATGTTACATTCTCTGTTTCCATCCACTTGACCCATTAGTAGAAGAAGAGTAGTTACAACATGCAAACCACAGGGGCCCAGGGTGTGGACTCAGTAAGAGTGAGCAGTGTATCAAAGTCCTGCCACGTACCACTGTCCTGAACCGCTTCTCTGTGCCTCAGTTTCCTCATCTGTACAATAGAGTTCATCACAGTTTCTGCTATACAAGGAACTAATGAAGATTACGTATCACACAGTAAGCTTAACCCAGGGGCTGGCTCCCGGACAGAATTTAGCAGTACTTTTTTTAAATTTTATAAATGCTGAACCTTTCAAATGGCCAAATCTGTTTTCCTATGGTTGGTACCTGTCAAGACTTATTCTGAAGAACCTTGAGGATCAGGGACTCACTAATGTTTTATGATATTTTACCTCACTTTATAGTAGTCATTTATGACAAGACCAAGATGACATAAACTGCCATAAAGCAAAGCAGTGCAATCACACAAATGACCATAAATCAAGAGGTGCAACTGAAAAGGGTCATAAAGGGAAGGAAATTGAGGGAAACAGGAGAAAGGCAAGGAGTAAAGTTGGGAGCTGGAAGCACAAACTTTGAAAGACTGGAATTTCAATTGAGAGCAAACTTTTTAAAAAAATAGCTAGATGTCTTCAGGGGTTGTTAAAATTTCACATACACATTTCCAGGCAAATATGGCACACTCCGTGGTTTCGGAGAGAAATACATTATTTCATGTCCTATTCTGTTATTCATTTCTTATTGGAAATGCTGTTTCTAATCCTATCAGTGTATTTGGGAGCCATATTGGACTTTAGAGATTTTTTAGAATTCACAAAACTAGAAATTATTTTTTGTAGTTCAGGAACTATTGATGTCCCTCGATTCTTTTGAGTCCCACTGGCTACAAAGGATTTCTTAGGAAGGAGAACTTTTTTTTGAGCCTTTCTTTTCTCACTTGAATATTTCTTTTATATTATTTTTTTCTGGAGCTTACTATAATGAATAGAGACCCAGGAAGTATATAGATTCCATATGCTTACAACAATTCTGCTCAGGTAAGTGCAAATGAACAGGAGTGATGGATAGAAAAAGCAAATATTGCTTTCAAGACCTTTGTTGGGTAGACTTTGCTCGGCTTTTAATCAAAATCTCAAACTAGGACAGTTGATTTGGACCTGTTTCTGATTACAACTTTCCCAGTGGTTTTAAGATAATTCAGGTAACAAATAGAAACTAGGTGGCAAAAAGACACAACCATATAAAAATCTTACCCTCTGTTTTTCTTATGAAGAAAATATTTGTCACTAAATATGACTCTCACCCCAGGTGGTATATTTAAAAACACATGCAACAGATCCAGTCCAAGTGATATAAAAGTCAAATCCCTTTCCAGATGTGTTAAGAATCTGCCTGGCTAAAAAAAATTCAGTTCATTTAATATGCTCAAACTGAAGGATCCCTTTATAACACTATTTCCAAACAGTTGTATTTTTGTTTACATTAGAATTTGTGTGTTTGGAGTTTTCACAAAGCGGATCACAACTGTTCTTCAAAACACACTGATCTTTGATCTTCAGGGCCTCATCTATCCTGTACCCCAGTATAGACATAACACACAATGCCGGTTTTCCCCCAGAGCAACACTTCTGTAGGTGATAGGACAGGCTGGCAGGAAGGAATTAGTGCAAGGAAACCTGGTTCCACATCACACAGCTATGAAGTCTACACCTTCCTCACTGATGTTTCTATACCTGGTAAAATGCTAGCTCTCCTACCAGTTTCTACCTGCTTTTGGATGCCCCTTTGGAGAGAAAGCTGGGGTTTCCTTTTGTTTTATTTTGTCTTCATTGCCTCCAGGTACTGCCTCTTGCACTCTCAATTCTGATTCCCCTATAGATCTTCCTGGTATTGAGAGTCTATTTTTTTAACTTATTTTGTTTAACTTTTATATATATCTTGGCTTTCAATTGCCCTATATGATCATCCTCCTATTTGACTGAAAATGACACATTTTTTGACCCAGACATAACAATGTATGTGTGTGTGTGTGTGTGTGTGTGTGTGTATATATATATATATATATGGAAAATATTTGGGCAGCCAGGCTTAGTGGTATATACCGATAATTCCATCACTTGGGAGGCTGAGGCAGGAGGATTGCCATGAGTTCAAGGCCAGTCTGGACAACATAGTGAGATCTTGTCTCAAAACTAAAAAAATAAATTAAAAATCAATTTTTGAGAAAAATTGATGCATAATTATAAAGAAAAAACTAAGAATACTGAAAATGTCCACTGAAAGAGAATTTAAGTATGTTAAAAGTGACTTGTGTTTATAAATATATAGAAAATATATATAATTATATATATCTTAAAAATCTGAAAGCTATATGCCAAATGTAATCTGTTTATCTCTGAAGAGTGAGAATGAAATTGTCATTTCCTACTTTTCATATTTACTTAATGGTGGACTCACATAATAGGCACACACTGTATGGATATTGTTTTTAACAAATGCTTTTACTTGAAAACACACTGAGTAAAAAACACACTCTACTTGTACACAGAGATGTGGGCATATAATGGTTGGTGATGGAGTGACATTGTAAGGGGGGGATAGTTTTTCTTTATGGCTTTTTATATTTTCCAAATTTTCTATGATGAACCTATATTACCTTTGTAATGTGGGAAATTTAATTTTCAAAAGATCAACTATCCTATGTATATCATTTTTCCTGGAAGCCAGGAAGTCAGAATCTCAGAGTGTGTGTTTCTCATACATTGATTGTATCATTCTCTGTGCAACTGTAGCAAAACATGGGCAGTAACTCTGCTCATGGAGACACCTCGGAGTTCTACACACCCAGTCCCCTTCCCTTCATGTACTCTCCTACCTTGCACCTCTGGAAAAAATACAGAAGAGAAAGCCCAGCAGTCCAGTCTGGGGTGTATCTCTTCCCAACTCTATGGTCACACTGAATCAATGGACTGCTAGCGAGGAGCAGTGGCCCCATCTACTAAGCAGCAATCGTGATTTTTTTTTCTCAAGCACTAATCACAGTAAGTCAAGGCCCAGCTGGGCCTTTTCTGCCAGGTATACACTTAATAGAAAAATAAAAATATTGGACTGGTTTTCTATGGAATAAGAACTGGTTTTTCTATAGTAGGATAACTATTGTCTACAATAATCTAACATCTATTTCAAAATAACTGGAAGCGCATGAAAGCTCTCAGCAAAGAGCTTAACTTAGCAAAGATTAGCATCCACAGAGATGGAAGTGCTAATCACTCTGATTCAATCAACACACTGCTTACATGTATGAAATTTTCATACAGTACCCAATAAAGATGTACAACTATAGTAATCTTCAGACAAAAGGCAGACACAAAGGAAAAAAGAGACTCCAAAGAGTAATGCGGCCTCAGAGTGAAACACAGTGGTTTCAAACCAATAGAATAATAGTTTTAGCCCCAGTTAGCATGAGGAATGGACGTGGGCAATTTTTGTTTCCCTCAGCTTGGGTTAAAATGCCTCCCACTGGAATTGGCTTTGGTCAGGTTTCTGTTCCCACCAAACGGCCACTGGTTTCACAGTATCCTTTTAGTTTTGAGCCTCCTTGACCCGGGGTTCCTAGAAGAGTCCCTGGGACAGTAGAGGTACTTGATATGGATATGCTGAGGCTTGAACCTGGAATCCCCCAGAAGCCCAGGAGTTAAAGACTCATTCTCCAGCCTGTGGCGCTAGAGGGAGTCAGTAGAATCTTAGGACGAGGGACCTAGTGGTGGGTCTTCAGGTCACTGGGGCCTGCCTTTGAGGGGAAGGGTGCAACCATAGCCTCTTCCTCATCCTATTTTTATTTCCCAGCCATGAAGCAAGCAGCTGTGCCCCACCATGCAATCTCTACCACGATGTGCTGCTTGGTCACAGGCCCAAGAGCAACAGGGCCAACTGCTCATGGACTGAAGCCCCCAAAACCGTGAACCTAAATAAACCTTTGTCTTTATAAGTTAATCATCACAGTTTTTTTTTTTTAATAGGAGGAGGAGAATGACTAACACCAATATCTACTGATCAAACAAGAGACTTGGTAAAAATAGTTCTGAAACTTCAAAGTGAGTCCATGCCGTGGGTTGACAGGGAAAAGGTAGCTTCATTTTTTAAAAAATCGCCAGATGACAGGGTTAGGAAAGGCTGGAACCTGTCATGCTAGGTTATGAATGATTGGGCTGCAAAGCAATCTTGAAAATCTTAAATAGACTGTAAAATTTTCACAGTCCCTACCACTTAACCTAAATAACATCCTTGAACAAGCATTTGTGTAGCTGGGGATGAAACCTCTACACTGGTTTGCATTGCTTTGCGTAGGAAGTCATCGGGAGCCATGGAATTAGTGGGTAACGTGCTAACATATAAGACTCCAGAAGTGCATATATGTGCAGCTGAACAGGGCTCCTCTTTTCCCCATGAAATGCACGGTATTCCCCAAGAGGCAGAGCACAGGTGATTTCTTGAAAGACCTGGAAATAGACTGTGCTCAAAGAGTTCTGCCGTTTAACCCACCTCAACAGATAAAACAGCATCTTTTTAAAAAATCTATCTTATTTTTTCTTTCCACATCCTGTAGGTGTGTTTGAGATTATCTAATTTCAGGTTGAACAACCATCACATTGGGAGGAAACCAAAATGTGAGTCCAGAGTGGAATTCTACGGATTGCCTTGACAGGCGGGAAAGACAGGCATGAGGTAGCGGAGGTGACACGCTATTGCTACACAGCTGTTTTACATCTGTTTTGCATAATGTTCTTCCAGTCCATTCTTCCCTGGCCACAGAGTTTTGTTGTTTTGTAAATTCTAGAGAGGGCAGGACATGGAGAGAGGAAAGAAAAGAATCCTTATACTCTATGCTATTTCTTGGCTCACCCAATAAGAATTACTTTCTAAGGTAAAGCAGGTATTTATTAAATGGATGGCATGTTTGTGACTGTGTTGCTTGAGAAAATAAAACAAATTCAGGATGGTGGCAGAGGGAGGGAGAAGCTGAATTTTTGATGCAGCCCGTGCATTTGCATTATTACATTGTCTTTTTTGTATTACTTTTGATTTACAACGTAATTGGAAACTATAGAAATGTTAATGGCAGCCATACAGCTTTAAGGATGACAAAGTTGTTTACTAATTGTTGTCTTTAAATTTGGTTAATTGTGGAAACATTAATCCTCAGAGTTCATTTCAGATGGGCCCATCACTGGGGGAGGTTAGGGTGAAACGTATTGTCTAGTTAGAAAGGCAACTTTCATAATTTTTTTTCTACTTTCCCCTTGTTTGTCCTTTTAAAGGAAGAGTGAGATGATTATAAATTAAAATTCTCTACACTAGGGTTCAGTAACAAACCTTAAGGTGGGCTGTTCCCTTTTGTTTTGTATTTAGATGAGAGACTGTTGATCACAGTTGCACATTCATTTTTTCTGTGTGTGCTGCTCATTATTGTAAGGGAGGATGGAGACAGTTGCAATGATTATTAGTGAGACTGGTGATGAGATTACTGAACCATTTGAGGCTGACTTCTCTTTAGTGATGCATAATGATAGGGATTTATTGATGGTCTCTCTTTGGCTTTTTAATGCTTCACATTTTTATTTTTACACTTTCCCCCCATCAAGGGTATGATTTCTCCATTTTTAGTGTGAATTATGATTAGGAGTGCTATTTTATTCCCTGAAATACTGGAATTAAAGAAAAATTTTTAAAACTAAAATAAATAAAGAGTGAACCTCCCCCACTAATGTTGCGGAGATCTGGATAAAGCATACCAGAAGAGGAATGCACGGAGCCATTATTCAACTGACACATTTCCCACTTGTATGGCAATCCTGGGGCACATTATGTTGTAAAACATCTTATTCCCCTCCTAACTTCTTAAATTGCTCCAGATGCTCTTTAACCATAAAGAAATGTAATGATAATTTTTTTAAAAGCTGTATCATCTGTTTCCATATCTGCCTTCCCAGCAATGTGCCAGTTAGTTTAGGAAGCTGGAATCAGAAACAGGTTTATGTCTCTGGTTCATTTGCACATAAATAGGGATGAAGGACCAGAGCTGATCCTCACCAAGGCAGAGATTTAACCAACCTACCTCAGTTTATCAGAGAACCATTGAATGCTCTGTGATGTGATTTCCTCATCCACAGAATGGAAAACTCCACCTGCCTGGTGGATTTGCATGAGAATCAAATTAGTTCATACATAGAAAACATTTATGAATGCTATTATTTCTGAAGTTTGTTAATCATTTCTTTCAAAGATATAAGATGGTTTGGGATGACACATAGAAAAATCTTTATTTTAATGTTTTTGTGTATAAATTAGGATCACAGCTATGAATAATAAAGATTATCACTTAGGTTTTGTTTGTTTGTTTGTTTGTTTGTTGTGCTGGGGACTGAACTGAGGACCTTATACATGCTAAGCAAGTGCTTTACCACTGATCTACACCCTCAGCCCTTATAACATGTTTCAAATAAAAATTGCCTTACTATCATAGGGGTTAACAAACTAGAGCCCACAAGTCAAATCTGGCCCATTGCCTGTGTGCGGTCTGCCAGTCGAGTGGTTCTAACAGATGAACACTGTAAAAAAATATTGGTGCTAGGAACACTAGAAAGGAATGAATCCTATTTGTTTTATTAATCGACCTGTACTACAAAAAAAGAGAAATTATATGCTATTCCTATGACATTTTGAACTTAAGCAATCAAAATTGGTGGAAATTTGTTTTCCATCTTTTGTGTAAGTACCTAGATGACATGCTTGGTTTGCTTGCCCAGAGAATTCAAAATATGTACTATCTGGCCTTTTGCTGGCCTTTTTCTCTGAGGTAGTAAGAGTTCCAAAAGTTCAGAAATGCCCTACCTGGTAAGAGTGTGAGTCTGTGATCCATCAGGATTCCTTCTGTCTGTCTGTCCTGCCGTTCTTCATGCCACCCTGTAAACTGGTTCCATTCATTGGTGCAAAGGTGAGTTTCAGTAGCTTTGGGGACACAGAAATATCCTCATCTGATATCTCTGTAAGAGGAAGAGAACTTTTTCCCAGAAGTCCCCCAGTAGCTCTCTCCTTACTATTCATTGGCCAGAGCTGGGTCTCTTGGCCTCAACTGAACCAATCACTGGTGAGGGGAACAAGGTTCTGATAACTGTCCTAGACTAACTAGATGTGGCCTTCCCGAGCTGGCAACAGGACCCTTTTCCCTGAAGCACATGATCTCATGGAATAAAATTAAATAACCCAGTACCTTGGGATTCTGTTGGAAAAAAGGGAGGGGGAACATGGAAATAAGATAGGATACCTAAACAGTGTTTCTTTTTCAACTATGTATCTGGAAAAACTAAAATCAGTACATCAAACCATGTTCTCCCAGTTCCGGTAATTTTCAACTAAGCTTTAAAATCTATTTAGATAACAATATTAATAGTCATTATGGTTAAAGTTAAAATGGTTAAAGTTTGAACCATTCCACATGATGGGGCCTTTGTTTATAGTAGGATCTTTCTCAGAAACTCCTCCAAAACAAAAATCAAATATTTGCTCCTCACTGGCCTCGCTTCTAATCTGCGGTAGAGTTATCTCCCACAGAACACTTTCTTCATCTCTTATAAGAAAGGCAAGGTTATGCTACTGACACATCCACTGTTGCCTGGGAACCTTCTATCATGTATCAACTGTGGACACCACCAATATGGCTCATAAAGAACGTCTTTATGTTCATTCTTGGCCCCCACAACTAAAGCCTGGCCCTTGAGAGGCTCACAATATGTGTTTTGCAAAAATAAGTAAGAATGGATCAAGTAAATTCTTGAACTGATAATAAGAATCCATGCAAATTTAGCAAAGGGTAAAAATATTTGGAACACCAAGGATTTAGCAATGCCTTACTTAATTCCAGACAAAATCTATCAATCTCACAAAATCTCTGGTTTACATCACTTTTAGAAGTAACCTCAGAGTTTGGGGATATTTTTTAGTGTTACATCGCTGGCTCAGCATACATTAGGACCTAGGTTTGAACCCTAGCATTGAAAAAAAAGAAGGAAAAGGAAGAAAAAAAGCTCAGACAAAAATGCCCCTCGAGTAAAACTGGATTGATGCATGGTTAATCTGAGTTAAGGCCTTTTGTCTCCAGTCATTAGCTCTTTATTTTATCCTAGTTAAGAATATCAACTAATTTACTTCTTATAATAAAATTTTAAAAACCTAAAAATGGACCCCTCTCACCATTTCAAAAATTTTTTTTGAATAAAATTTTAAAAGCTAAAATTGGATTACTGCTGGCTTTGGAACACTTGAAGACATCTCATTTCTCTCAAGATAAATACAGAAACTGGCCTTCACAAACCTAATAATTTCACTGAGAGTTTTCTTTGCAATCCCATGTCTCTCCCTCTTGTCCTTACTCTTTCAGCTGCAGATACAGTGGACCTTTGATTTACGAACTCAAATGGTTCTGCAGGGCTGGTTACAACCAAGTTGGTGGTAAGTCAATACAGCTGAGATCTGGATGTTTACCTGGGTACATGCTACAGATAACAAGAGGCAGACAAATCTTCCATTAACCTAATTAATCCAAGTAGTTTGTATGTCAGACCGGTCGTAACTGTACTCTGGTTGCCTGCTATATTTCAAACACAAAGCCTCAAGCCCTTTACAAATGGGTTCCCTCTGCCCAAGTTTTCTCCAGCTCCTGTTTTTCCTAGAGGTTTCAGGTTAAGTATTACTTCCCCAGGCAAACCTTCTCAGCTTCCTCAAGCAAGATGAGGCTTCCTTCTCACATGTTTTCATGGCTCCATATTTTTTTCTTCAAAATAATAACCAAAATTTCATTAAATTGACCTTACAGGGTGGTAAGTTTTGAGGTTAGGAAACTGTGTTGCCATCTATGGAACACACAGGGTTAATCACAGGGTCTGGTACAGAGCAGGTCTTCAATAAAAATCGGTTGACTAAACAAATAAATGACCCTGTCCACGGAGCAGTAAGGTCGCTGCCTGGACCCATTAATATTCCTCCGGGACAACACCAAATTCCAAAGTCATTCTCTCTTGACAAGAAATATTCATTTCTGCATTCACTCAAATGTTTAGTGAGCAGCTGCTGTGTGCCAGGATCGATCTCATGTTCAGGGGAGGGAAAGAGTCACGGACTAAATGACCCAGTCTCCTCCTGGAGCCTACATTCTAGTGGAGAGACTGAAAATAAACACAAAAGCTAGTGAATGCCTCACAAAACAGCAGGCAGCAAAGCAAACCACGGAGAAAGCACCCGAATTCTCTTTGAAAATACCGTTCCATGGGGATGGCATCCTTTTGCAAAAGTTGACTTTCTGTTTTAGGAAAAATAACAGCCTCCATAACTTTCGCAAGTGGACACTAAGCTCGGATAGCTTAGCTAACCCTGGAATGACTCTTTACATCGGCCAGGAAGAGAGAGCCTGTTTACATGAGGATCTTTCTCCTGAGTGGGAAACCGACAACAAATAATATATTTCAGAGTTAATTTAACTTTTCAAATTGCAAATTCATCTCAAGCACCATCCACTGCCAAGTGATAAGTCACAGGGCTGCCAGACTTTAAGTACTATAGCAACGGCCTGTTGTTAAAGGCCTTCCACTCACTTCTTAAAAGATGGCTACCCTGGGGTTTATATCAAGCCTACGTAATCATATATTGAAGCCTGGCTTATTTATTTCCATGTTACTGAAATGCTATGAATCATTTTTCGAAGACGGCCGATATATTACATAATTAATAAAACACAGGGGCTTAGGAAGAAAGCCCAGAGACAAAGACACAGCCAAACCCTGAGAAATAATGTGACTTTTTGCTACCCATGGAAATCCCATCTTCAGAAGATCAAGCCTTAACTGGAAGAATATGAAACAATAATTTTTTTCCTTCTTTTTTAATTTCACCTTTCTCTTCCCTTTCCATGTTTGCTGAACTTAGACACTGGTCGATGCTCATACTTTACTGGGAAAGGAAGTGTTTGAAGGGAGGGTGATGAGCAGTGAATAAAACCATTCACTTCCTCACCAGTTTGCCTTTGGTGGTTGCTGTCTTTAGAGGTAATAGCTTGTCTGTGGTTCTGATCCAATTCTTAAACTTCTTATGGGCCTCCACTAATTAATCTAATGGCTCATTAATTGCAAAATCTGAAATCGTTAAGATCTGATGGAGCACAGGAGCATCAAGCCTTCCAAAGCTGTAACTGCCTAACCAGCAAATGGGCTCAGTGCAGAAGAATGTCGATGTTTATAGTAGATGTAACCCAAACTCGGGTGTTCATTGACACAGTGCCCCATTTGTATACGGCCACCCTGGCATCTATCTGTTCAAGACAGCATGATTTATCCAGTGCTATAATCCTGCGACTGACAGGCCAAAGATTAGAGCTCAGCCCAGATCAAAGTGGAGGCTGTGTGTATTCCGAAAGCAAGTATTTAGTATCTGACAAGCTCTGGTTAATATTAATTCATGATAGAAAGCAGTCAATTTACGCTTAGTTCATGCCAAAGTCTATTTGAGTTTTATAAATCATTTTTTCTACAGTATAGGATAGAGAGTCAGACTGAAAAAGAAAAAAAAAAAAGAAAAGACTTTGCTAAAATTGTAACACTGCAGACCTAGAGAGGGCTTCCAGAAAAGGTCTAGCTCAGTGCTCCAAAGGGGCACCTCTGAACATCAAATCCCCCAGTTCATGTGATTTCTTTGAGTAGCACAATGTTTAAAGTGATCACTCTCAATCCTTTGCCAAGCCTAGATTTCCGGTTTTTCTTGCAAATGTGGCAGTACTAGGTCCAGATCCCTGCAAGGCGACAGCCAGCTGGAACAGAGGAGACTGCATCCCTGAGGAAGGGACATGTGCTCCACTCTTGTCATCCCTGCTGTTTACACTTGCTCCCTCATACCTGCCCGTGCATACCCAGCAGAGGAGACACGAGGTATAGAACAAAGCAGGGTCATCCAAGGACGCATCTTCAGGTAGTGCTAGAGCAAGGCAACAGCCCAGGTCCCCTGACTCTGCTGTGTTCGAGGTGCTTATTTAGTATCGCTTAATGCCCCTTCACACAGGTATGCACATGCTCCGAGGGGAAAATTACCCTCCTGTTTAGGGAGTTTTCAAAGGGCACAGATGGAGCATGCCTGGATCATTAGCATTGCTTTCTGCCCCACACGTGTGTGCTATCAGTTCTCGGGGCTCTAAGGGTCATCTTACAATACTGTGAAAATCCACTAAAGACCTTCACTCTGTTTGACCTCCAGTTCAGGCGGGCAGTGACTTTCCACGCGAGGACACTGACACCCTTCCCTACCCCAGGCCAATTCTGTCATCATAAGTACAGCTGCTGTTCCCTGGACACCTCCTGTTTTCCAAACCGTGCTTCTGCCTCTTCCTCCTTACTATTCAGAGCAATCCAAGAGGTACATTTAATGTTCTCAATTTATAGGTGAAGGATTTAAGGCTGGAAGACTAAGCAAGCAGATCCGTAGAATTATACCTTCAATGAATGATGCAGCAGGAATTGGCACCAGAGATGCTGGGTTTAAGCCCCTGATCTTACCTCTGTGTCCCACCCTGGCTGGTAGGTGTGGAGGTGAGCTTTTGGTCTAAGGACATGTGTAAAAATGATAGTCACACCTCCTATGCAGCTCAAGGTAAGGAGTCAAGAACATACGGAAGGGACATGGTGTTCAGAATGGGTTAAATTTCCTGATAACATTGGTTTAAAAACGAATTCTTTGCATTTCTTGGTGTACAACAAAAACATTTAGTCTCCCCTGTCATTTAGGTGAATTTTGTTTGCATGCTTTCTTCTTGGAATACTGATGTTAATTTTTGGTTAAGTTTAATCTTGCAAAGTATAAAGCAATTTGATAGAATAAGTAACCTTTCATTAAAGTTCAATACAGTACTTAAGGAAAATGGGACTGTGCATTAATTGATAGTTGACAGCTATTATTTCCATGAAAACCTTTTATAGTAAAATTTCTATTTGATGGATTGGAATTTATAAAATTTGCATTTCACAAAGCAGGATTCAACTGGAATTACTGGGGATGTACTTCTTCTTCAAACAATATTCCATCTTTACAGTTTTATTAAATATGTATTGATGGATAGAATCTTAATTTAGAGGGTAGAGTACAGACCTTATTTAATAACTCAGGTTTCGCAGTGCATGAAAGCAAGTATTTGCCCTGTATTTGACTTTGATAAAACAAGACTATTTGTGAATATATTTATCCACAGAGACTTAATTAGTACAGTTAGATTTGGGGCAGATTGTTTAATACAAGAATTTTATCTTGTTTTATTTATTTTTATTTTTTTAAACACAATAAATTACATAAATATCACTGGGATTTTTTTCTTCCGTTTGGCAGTTCAGGTGGAAGTAATATGATCTCAGATTTGTCATATTTGACTGAAACAGGAAAAACATGGTATGGAACTCTAATTTAAATTCTATTTGGATTCTACCCTATCCTAACCCTTTACAGAGAGCTCTTTCCAAATACACTTGAGTGACCACTAAGATTTGACCTGGCTTCTTTATGCAAGATTTTAACAAATGAGCTGATGTTAACATAACATGAAGCTATTTTTCTCCCATTGATTCTGATCAAAATATTAGCAAAATTTCTCATGGATTTCTAAAAAGCACTCATGTTCAAGCTGTTTCTGTCATTTAGAAGACCAGAGGTTTAGGGCCAAGAATGGTAAAGCTACTTGAAATTAAACTCACTGAAGAATGTGTCATGATCAGAATCCAGGATCTGAGATGAGAGCTTCTCACAATGGAGCCAGCAGAGGAAAAGCCTTCCCCTCTTTGCCTTCCTCGATCTGAAAGGCCCCCTCCTCTCCTCAGTAGATCTGCCTCTGTCACTTCCTTCAGAGTCAGGTAGGCCCTCACACCCAGATCACCTCAGCGTTTAAGTACCCCTCGCTAACTTACCAGTACAACCTTGCTCACAGAGCATGTGCTACCCATGATGAATGCAGTTATCTGAAGACTTCTTAAATCATATGTCTCACCCATTAGATGTTCAGCCTCCAATAGGCAAGGATTTCACCTGATCTGCTGACTCGCTCCACTCAGAGCATGGCACGGAGCAGGCTTTCAGTCCACTGTTGTGTGAATGAGTGCGTGATTACAGACTCTCAAAGGAGCAGAGAACAGAGATCATTTGCCACCCCAGGTAAGTCTGCTGTGAAATCAGATCCCTAGTTTGTATGATAAGGCGTGGGGTTTCTTTCTGTCTTCCAAAAATTGAAGAGAAAAAGGCCCATTCTTTTCTCTGAGAGGTGCTGATGTGGTACCAGCCATGCATTCAAACCCACAGAGTCTGAAATGAGCTGTTCCTGACCACTTCCCTAATGAGCTTCTCTGTTTATTTTCTCCCAGAGGCACAGCTACTCTGATTCCTCCTCAGCCGGAATTATGGTGGTCCCTCCTACTCTGTGGGGTATATATTCCAGGCCTCCAGGAGATGCCTAAAACCATAGTACTGACCCTGCTAGATAATTTTTCCTATACATAAATTCCTAAGACAAAGTTACTTTTATAAGCTAGGCTTCTTAAGAGATTAACCACAGTAGCTAATAAAAAAAAATGAAAACAATATAATAGAATCAAGTTTATTTAAAACTTGCAAACTGCTTATTGCTGTAAATTTCCTTTTAATATTTTCAGGCAAAAATGGACTGGGGGGTAACCAAAACTGAAGAAACCAGAACCACAGGTAAGATTGGAGCACTGTACCATGAACCTTAGGAAACACCACGAAACATATAAAGCCATCTCAAAATCATATTCTAGAGGACAACTTGGTACAACAGAAAAAGAATTCAAGGAAATTTACTAAGAAATTGGAGTAATGTGCCATTCCTGTGAGAAGTGCCATGTGTTCGGATTTAGAAACAAGTAGCCAAGGGGCAATTCAGTTTCTACGAGATAGAAACTGCTGTCTTTTAGGCGAGTTTCCTTCTCTCACTTCCTTTGATTTAAATAGCTGCATTCTTTTGCATCTTCACTAAAGTCGGGATTACTAATATAAAGAGTGTCTCATTTATGAAATAAAAAAACAAGAACTTACTAAGACAAAGTTTTAAAGATTCGCTTTACCCGCGTGAGTGAAGAAAATCTCTTCATGTAATTCTTACAGATGCAATCTTCTCATCAGGCCAGTGACCAACAAACTTCTTTGTAGAGTCAAAGAATAAATATTTCAGGCTCTTTGAGCCAAATAGTCTTTATCACTCAGCTCTCTAGTATTAAAGTAGCTATGGACAATGCAGAAATGAAAGTACCTACTGTGTGCTAATAAAGTTTTATTTATAAAAACAGGTAGCTAGACAACAGGCCATAGTTTTTCAATTTTTTTTTTTTTTTGTAGTTTTTTGAGACAGGGTCTCACTATATAGTTGAGATTTACCTGGAACTCACTATGTAACGGAGGCTGGTCTTGAACTGACAGCAATCCTCCTGCCTCAGCCTCCCAAGTGCTGGGATTACAGGCATGCATCACCATGCCTGGCCTTAGTTTTTCAATATCAATCTAATCTAAGATCTGGATACATCAGATTTTCTATGAGGGGTTAATAGGAGCTCACACCTGGGAAGACTTGACAACCAAAAAAATATCATCCTTTCTACAGCTTCCAATTGATGAATTTCTGGAATCACAATTTAAAGATTTCAACTCTTTTCTTCTCAACATATGATAATCGGTATACACCTCCAAAAGAAAGATGTGTGTGTAATCAAATATATTTTGGATGTTGAATCAACACATTCAAGCAAATTTATCAGAGGATATTTTAGAGCTTTTAATACGCTAATGTGCCTAGGAAATGGGGGGGGGAGTCTTGCATAAATATTTCCAAAAGGTATTTGACTATAAAAATCTTTAGTGAGGATATTTGCAGGACTATTTTTCACCAACACATGTTTGGAAATTGTATTTTAATATAAAGATGCCATTTGGAGGGAGTAATAAATAATAGTAATTATTGAGTGTTATTTAATTCTTGCAATCAACCTATGAATTGTTATACCCCTTCATAAAAGAATTAAAATATAAACATGTTAAAAGTTTACTTTGGTAATCTAACCCATAGAACCAGTTTTCAAATGTGTGTGTGTGTGTGTGTGTGTGTGTGTGTGTGTGTAACCTCAAAACTTAAAGTATTGACTTTTATTCAGTGTTAGAGACCTTAACACATTAGTCTGAAATAAGGGTTCCTAGAATCAGAGAATTTTGTACCAAAAAGGAAGACACAATTTAATATACATAAGGGGAAATAATTTAATCCTCAAAACAAGTAAAGTCTTAGAGGACAAGACTATTGATACAAGAACACTTGGTCATTAAACTGTCAAACTAAAGAATCAAAGCATACTGTGTTAATCTCAACTAATTCCCTTTCCAGAGAAGTCTTTACTGAAATAGGTTCAGTGGAGGAATGAGAAAGAAAGTTATGCCAGTCAGAGTTCATTGTGAGACAGAAAATCCTGCTCATGTTGACTTAAACAAAAGAATAATTTGTTGTCCAATATAACTTAAAAGTGTTAATATATCTAATTTTAAATATGGTTAATTTAGGAGTTAGACAGTTTCACATAGACCCAATTTATTCCATCCCCCTGTGACCTTAGACATGTCTTCTTCCCCAGGTGTGGTGTAATGGCAAAATAACCTACAGAACCCCAATAACAGTATCTTTTGATATTCAAATGTAGCAAAAAAATAGCTTCTCCTCTTTCAGCAATTGAGTCAAAAGTCTCAAGTCTGACTTTGATGTGATTAAATTGGATCCTGTGACTGTTACCCAAGAAAACTGTGCCCAGAGAAACAAAAAGACACTTAGGGCCCAAACCTTGAGATGGCTCTCTGCATTGCCTTAGCTAAGAAGTTAAAGTCATCTAATAGAGAAGAATAAAGAAAAGATTCATTTCTCTGAGAGTACTATCAAAGAAAAATTTAGCATATTAAAAATTGGGAGATTTTTTTAATTGGTTTTTATTAGTACATATTTGCCACACATAATGATCACATTCATTATAGGGAATTGGCATCTGTACATAATATACCTTGATTCTCTTTTTCCCATTCCCTTCCCCTCCCTTCAGCCATTTTTTTTTGTAAATGCAGATCTCCCATTTACAAAAGATTTGTTTCCATTTTTCCCTTTCATTCTCTTCTTTTCAATCCTTTTCCCTTCCTTCCCTTCCCCTTCCCTCCTCCCTGGTTCCTCCTCCTATTTGGAACATGATGTTAAGTGAGACCATAACATTAAGTGAAATAAATCAGACACACAAGTTTAACTATCACATTATTTCTCTTGCATGAGAAACCCAAAGGGTAGATATTGGGAAGCAGGAAGAACATGTTGTAAAGATTAGAAAAGAAATAAAGTATGTAAAGTGTCTATCATGACACCTGAGGAGTGGCAGTGGCTCAATTAAGTTAGTTCTCTTTCTTTGTAGCTAACTACCAGTGCAGCGTGGATCCTAATAGGATTCTGTTATTTTTCCACACTATTTTCACCAAAACATTCCCGTGGTGTTGTTCATGATGTCCCTAGAGATGACAGAGTCAGGAGATACTGTACACAAGAAAATCACAACAATGGGTTTGGATTGACAAGACTATTCTAGCAATAATAGTCTTTTTGTTCCCCAGGTATTACACCATGGTGAAATCCTTCTGTATATATTAAGCTCACACCAGCTTAGAAGAGCCCAGGAGCCAGACACCAAAAGGAAAGTTTGGCCAAGCTTCTGCAAAAGGCCAATGGGATCACTCCAAAAGCAGAGAAAAATGATTGATTCTGGAGTTGTGAATGCAGAAGGACCAGTAGCAATTTCTCCTGTTTTCCTACTAAATGTTCTGCAGAGTCCAGTGAAGTCGTTAGAGGGTCAAATTAAACTACAATATCACTTAGTGACAGTACTTAGCACTGTTCTTGGTGATACTTATAAATGTGACTTAGGGATCACATCATTTTCACTATTATCACCATCACTCCTTACTTCTAGTGGTGCAGGAATCTGGTCTTCTGAAGGAAAGAAAGCATTTTCCCCACTTACAGAATTCACCCAAAATAGACGACAATCTTGAAAGCAGCCAGAGAAAATCATGTTACATGCAAAGGAACAAAGCTGAGATAAACTGCTGACTTACCATCTGAAACAATGGAGGCTAGATGAAATTGGAAGGACACCTCCAAAGAGCTGAAAGGAACAAAGTCCATTAACCAAGAATTCTATGTTCAAAAAAAAACTAGCTCCCTATCCATTAGCTGTGGGCTCTGTATAGTGGTTTATTTCCAAAGAATACACTACAGGTCAAGAAAACAGCTTTACTGTGAACCATGACAAACTACCACAGCCAGTTGACCAGGATCAATATCCAGAGTCATAAATCATACTGATGTCATATGCTGTTGATACAATGTGAAAATAATACTTTATCACTGTCATCTTCCTCTTAGTGGCACATAGCCCTGTCTTATCATTTTTAAAATGTCAGACAAGTTCTAATAGAGGAGCATCTATAATAAACCTGACCACTTCTTTTTAAAACTTCCGAGTCATCAAAATAAAGTCTGAGAAAGTGGCATAGCCAATGGAAGCCTGAAAGACATGAGGACTAAATATAATGTGCTATCCTGGAAGAAATTTGGGGACAGAAGAAGGACTCTGAGTAAAACTTAATTGGTTTAATAATAATGAGCATTATTTAATAATATTGATGTACATTCATTAACTGTAACAATTACATCATACTAATGTACAACGTTACTAAACAAAGTGAACTGGGTATAGGACATATGAGAACTCTACCATCTTCTAAATTTGTATATAAATTTAAATTGTTCTAAAACATAGTCTATTTTTACAAAGTCTCAGTAAAAATAATTGAAATAATTCATAGCATGTCTCTGACCATAGTAGAATAAAACTAGAAATCATTAATGAAAACACAACATATCAAAATTCATGGGGTAATATTACAGCTGAGCTTCAGGAAAGCATGTAGCTATAAATGATTCCACTTAAAAAGAGAAAAAGCCTAAAATTAATTATCTAAACATTCACCATATAATGGCAGAAAAAGACCAAGTCAAACCCTAAGAGAGTACAGACCAGAATAAAGTATTAGAGAAAAATACTACACTTTAGACATCTTGCAGAGAACTTAGACTCAGAATTGATAAGCCATAGCTTGATAATATGACTAACAGACTAATAAAAAATAGATGAAAGATTTCAACAGGTCATAACATGCTTATTTTGTAAACATGCACATTTGTATATGTATACGTATTCATACAAATGGCCAACAAACGCATAAACAAATATCCAACACCATCCATCATAAAAGAAATGCTAATTAAAACCCAAATATGATACCCCACAGATCCACCAAAATAGCAACAATAAAAATGATTGACAATCCCAAGAGTTGGTGAGGAAACAGAATAGATGGAGCCCTCGTGCACTGCTGCTATCAACATAAAATAATAGTCACTTGAAGAAACAGATCAGTAGATTGTTAAAAAGTTAAAAATACATACACTTATCAGTAATTTCATTCTAAGGAGAAATAAAAATTGTATCATTCACAATAGCCAAGAAAGAAGATAAAAGCACTCAAATACATATCAAGTAGTGAGTGAATAAGCAAAATGTTGGACCCACAATGATATATCGTTCAGCAATAAAAAGGAATAAACTACTTATTAATAAATTTATTTAGTTTGAAAATAAAAATCTCAAACCAAGGGGTTTACATTAAAATATACTTTGACAGAAAGATAAGAAATATTAAAAATAAGTGCTGGTTGCAATTGCTTCTCCTTTCAAGAGATTTGACAGGGTACATCCTAAGGGAGGTCCAGTCCTCTCTAAGACCTAGAAATCCCCTTGATAGGGTCCTTGGAGCAGAGAAACTGAGGGCTTTAGGTCAGAGGACAGAAGGAGAGTGAAACATGGAAAGGGCTAAATTCGTTTTTCACACAAGGAGAAAAAGGTATTTTGGATGCTACTTTGCTGGTCACTCTAGAGGCTGAGAAAGAGAAGTCTGGAAGAGAACATAAAAGCCATATAATAAAAAAATGGAAAAACAATGACAAACAGCACTGAGATTCCACCTCACCCCAGAAAGAATGGCTGCTATCAAGAAATCAGCCAATGACAAATGTTGGCGGGATTGTGGGAAGAAAGGAACCCTTCTCCACTGTTGGTAGGAGTGCAGGCTAATCCAACCACTGTTGAAATCAATATGGAGATATCTCAAACAACTAGAATTAGAATTGACCCAGCTATTCCCCTGCTAGGTATCTTCCCAAAAGAATTAAAAGAATCATACCACAGTAATATATGCTCACCCATGTTTATAGCGGCATAGTTTATATTAGCTAAAATTTGGAAACATCCCAATTGCCCATCAACTGGATAAAGAAGATGTGGTTTTTTTAATATAATGGAGTACTACTCAGCCATAAAGAATAAGAAACTAGCAATGTTTATGGCTAAGTGGATGCACATTAATGCCATACGCTTAAGTGAAATTAATAAGACACATGTGTAAATATCAAATAGTTTCTCTGGTGTGAAAAACTGAAAGTGTAAATAAGGATCAAAATGCAAAATTGATATTGTGTAATAGGAAAAAATGTCCTAAAGGAGTAGGGGAAGTGGGAGGGGTAAGAATTGTAAGAAGGGAAAAGAAAAAAATATGAGAAAAGGAAAAACATGGAAACAAAGTCATTGTATATAGGGAAGGGTGGAGGGGATGAAGGAAGGGCAGGAGAATGGGGAAAAATAAGAACTAAGACCTGTCATGTAAAGGTACAAGATCCCAATGATGAATTGTACTGCATTGTACTGGGGCAGATAAAGATTTTTAAATGTCTAGGATTAGTGGTGACATATTGAATTCTTTTCACTCACTGAACATTGCTTGAGACTCCACTGTGGGCCATGGTCTATGAAGTATGATTGAAAAACACTGTGAATGTTTACATTTTTAAAACTGATATAGTAAAAGACATATTGCCATTCATCTCCCTCAATATACTCCCCTCACGGTGAACACTCACTTCAGCATTCTTGCCAGTTTCTGAAGCAGCTCCAAAAGTCCTCTTTCGAGTCATTGGTTGCATTGTTCTGGCTGCCTCTATGTCCTGAACTGATTCCAAACATTTACCTTTCATGGTGATTTTGACCCAAAGAAGAGCCAGAAGTCACACAGAGCTACAGCAGGTGAATAAGGTGGGTGAGGACACACCGTCACATTTTTAGGAACTTGTCTTTCCACTAAATGGTACATGGCAGCATCATTACCATATTTTTTTACTTCACTGCCCTGGACATGATAGAGGACTTCTGGAATTGCTTCAGAAAGTGGCAAGAAATGTCTGAAACAAACAGGAATGTTGTGAGGGAGATTAAAGGCATTGAGTTTTACTGTAATACAATTTTTTAAAACTTTCACCTGGTGTTTCAATACCACCTTTTATTCTGGGCACAAACACCCATGAGTCAGTCAATTAAAAAAACTATCTATTAGAAATTTGAGGGCTGGGGATTTAGCTCTGTGGTTCGGTGGCCTGCCTTGCAAGAGTAAGGACCCGAAAAACAGATTCAAACAGATATCCAGGAGATTAAACACTCTATAGAAAGTGTACGCAACAGAATAAAAGAATGCGAAGATAGGCTCTCAGATATAGAAGATAAGATTGCAGTCAGTGGCCAGGAAAAGAGAGGTCTCAAAAACAGTAAGAGATCATGAGAAATCAATCCAACAACTTCTAGATGATGCAAAGAAGAATAACATAAGACTGATAGGAATACATGAAGTAGCAGGAGAAAATGCAAATGACTTAAAAGAGCTGTTTGCAGAATTAATGACAGAAAACTTCCCAAACAGAGGGGAAGAATTTGACATTCAGATAACTGAGGCATATAGGACCCCAACTAGCTACAATCAAAAAAAATCTACACCTAGACATATAATAATCAAGATCCCAGAAACCCAACAGAAGAACAAAATACTACAAGCAGTAAGAGAAAAGAAACAAATCACATACAAAGGAAAGCCCATCAGAATCACAGCAGACTTTTCAACACAAACCCTTGGGGCAAGGAGAGCCTGGAATGAGATATTTCAAGTACTAAAAGAGAACAACCTCCAACCTGGACTGATGTATCCAGCAAAACTCTCTTTCATAATGGAGGGGGAAATAAGACATTTCCACGACAAAGGACACCTGAGAAACTACATGAATACCAAACCAGCACTACAAGGAATTCTAAACAAGATCCTAGAAAAAGACAATGAAGGCAACAACACCATGAGGCCCAACAGAGCAAATCAAATAGGCAAGGCAAGAAATTAAAAGGAGAAGGTGAAAAAGTAAAAAG
>NW_022900934.1:9373715-9412942 GCF_012274545.1 Fukomys damarensis
ATGAGACAATTAATACTGTGAAATAGGAAGTAAAGGGCTAAAGGTGTAAGGAAAGTGGGAAGGGGGGGGGAAAGGTAATGAGGGAGAGGAAAGAAATATGAGAAACTGAAAAAATGGAAATAAAGTGTTTGTAAATGGGGAGGGGAGGAGGGGGTGAAGGGAGGGCAGGGACAAGGGGAAAAATGAGAATCAAGACCTATTATGTAAAGGTACAGAATCCCAATGATGAATGTAATTGTATTGTATACCTAGATTGTACCAATAACCTCAATAAAAAGAAAAAAAAATTTAAAAAAAAAAGAGCAAGGACCCGAGTTCGATCCCCAGTACCACAAAAAAAAAAAAGAAAGAAAGAAAGAAAGAAAGAAAGAAAGAAAGAAAGAAAGAAAGAAAGAAAGAGACAAAACAAGAAATTTGAGGCTATTTTCTCCCTTGGGTTGTAATTTCCTTTCATTCATCCCAAACCAACAGTACAACTCTGGTACAAACAATAATGTGGTTTTGATGGTGCACTGGGGGAATAAAGGACTTTGTCAAGTGTCAGTTGAAACAAGACCAGCAACATTGGAGACAATCACAGGAAAGAAGAGTGACAGCTAACACCAAGCCACATCAGACAAGCAAACTATAGATAAGCCCTCTCAGAAAGCCTCAGAGATCCCCAGGCCTCAGTAGGTCTCTTGTGCGGGGAACGCAGCATGGCAATATGCAGGCTGGTCAACCAGGCTGCATTTCCGCTCCTATCAGAGAAAAGGTGGAGTTGCATGTTCCTGCCCATTCAAGACTAACATGGTCAAAAGACTCACTTTACCTGGGTAGGGTGCTACATGTCTGTAAGCCCAGCACTCTGGGAGGCTGAGGCATGAAGATCGCAAGTTCAAACCCAGCCTACACAAGTTGGCTTGTCCCTGTCTCAAAATAAAAAATGTTTTAAAAGTTCTATGGTTGTAGCTCAGTATAAAGGGCTTAGGTTCAATCCCCTAAACAGAAAGAAAGAAAGGCGGGCTTTAGCTAATGAAATACAAACAAAGGTGATATAATATATGTTACTTTCATGGTGATATTTATAAAACAAAATGCATCAATAGTCACGTCCTTTTGTTGCCCTGCCATAGCAACCAATGACCAGCCAGGTAATAAAGGATGGGTCAGCCATTGGCTCTCGGTGAGTAATAGAAGACCCTTCTCACCTCTGCTAACTTGGAATAGATGCCACCAAGCATGAAAATGAAATTGGCCTTGGCTGTTGATAAGCCACTAAAACTTGAGAATTGCATATTACCAGTAGCACAACTTAGCCTTGCTTAATCTAGCCATGCATAGTGGATCTCTTCTGATTCAAGCAGATGGAGCCAGTCTCCGCAGAACCCAGAGAGATCTGAAATATTTAAATGTCTTTTTAAAGTTTAAAAAAAAAAAAAAAGAAAGAAAAAGAAAAAGTCCTCCGAAGGAACTTGGAAGAGATGTGCTTTTGGGTGCCAGGTTGGAACAGATGAGACCATAAAAGCAGTAAATTTCAGCCCTAAGGATTCTAGATGGCTAGGCCAGCATATGGACAGGTCTATCTGTCTCTTCCTGACAGGAAAAAGTATCCACCTTCGCTCAGAGACAATAGTTTTTATCCCCCATAGAACTAAATGGTAGCTGGATTTGTCCTCTGGGGATTTGTTTAAAGGATGAATAGCAGAGTGTGCAGCATTTTCTACTGAAAAATCACAGAAAGGCTGTAAAACTGGACAGTCCTCTGAGTGACCCCGTCCAGGAGGAAAAGGCATAAAACAATGAAGTATGAAGGCTCTTTTCTGTGAAAAGTGAGATAACACGGCCCAAGCATGCTACTTTCTGAAGACCTGAATCCGTTACCCAAACTCCCCTCGTTTGCAAAAGTTTGTTATGATTTTTCCCACAGCCACCTGCTCTCTGTACTTCGGTACTTTCTCTTTTCTTTAAATTGATTCTCACTCACTGACTTAATTCTGTTTATTTGAGAAGAAAAGAACTGAGCAGCATAAACTGAAAAATCAATATCATTATGTATAAATAAAAACAAATTGAAATACCTACAACAATAAATGCACATGCAAACAAATACGATTTTTCAATTTTATCTGGAGTTTGTAACCAGCTAAAGCTGAAACGCCTGAGATATGCCATTGTTAAAAGTAGAATTACAACGTGATAGAGCCAACTAGAGCCTTTCTCTTTTGCTGACCAGAATTAAGGAGGGTGATTTTCATGTTAAACGTGTCAACGTATTGCCTAATACCACCTCAGCATCCCTCTGGTGTATGTACATGTCACACGTGTGAGGAAGTCCTGATGGCAGTGGCCATGAAAGTGTACCTCTCAGGTCTCTGACAGGGAAGCCAATCAGACCCACAAGCACAGTGCTGCACTCTAATGTCCATCATCACTGCGTTCCTGAAGAAGCCACTCATCCCATAGGAGGGCAGCCGGGACAGAAGACAAGCTGGGATGGGCCATGGGACGCCTCCAGTGGGTAACCGTGGGCCATCTACCTGGCCTGCATCCTTCAGCTGCCCTGAAAAGCTTTTGCCCAACCTTCTTTCCTTGTCTCCTTCTCACTCTCCATCTCTCCCAGATTCCACTCCGTTCCCCATGATAGCCATGTCACTGAGTAAATCTCATGAGTGTCTCATCTCAGAAAATCCTGACCCCACAGAGACTGCACTTAATGCATCTTCTGGAGACAAAATAAACCAGCAAGGAAAAAAACAAAAACAAAAAGCTCTGCTAAGTTATTTTGTCCAAACATCACATGTTGCAAGGAAATATCACACACAGTGAACCTCAATTGTCTCTTCCCAAAAACTTGCCCAGAACTGTACAGACCTTCTATGTCGTTGAAAGCAAAGGCCACATGATCTGTGGTCTTGTATCTGGAAAGAAACGTGGACAATTTTACGGTCAAATTTTAAGAACTGCATTTATTTTTCTTCCCCAAAAAATTAAAAGCCACCATCTACTTATCTTTCAGAATCCAGCTCAAGCATGAACTGCTCCAAGAACTCTTCCCTGCTCTGAGCAGCCCATGAGGGTTCTCTCTGCCTCTTTGTCCCCGCATTTGTCACTGTCTTTTCCAGAAAGCACCACCAGTCTCCCTATAATGAGAGTGGAGTCATCTTAGGAGAATCAGGTTGAAGTCAGAGCCGGGGCAAAGATTATGTAGGGAATAATTATCCTTCAAGATTCCTTAAAAAGACCCTAATGCAGAGGGACCTACTGTTTTTCTATGAGTCTATCAGGGCCAGGTTTTCTTCTGCTAGTGGATAAAACCATGCACCTTCAGTGAAGCACCTCCTGTCTCTTGCATCAGGAACCACATTGCATTAAAAATACAACCAGATTGAATCTTAAAATGTGAGAGTCACACTCAACAAGAGAAGGTTCTGGGAGGGGCCCAGACAACCTGAAGCTCACTGAGAAAATTCCAGTTCCATCCCCATCTTGCACTCCAGCTGGGGTCTACACGGACTGAACAGAACAACTACCCATTTTCATAATGATTTCTTTCTCTCACTTTTTAAAGCCTTGGGTATAGCTGAATTCACACAAGTTATACTCGGCATTTATAATTGCTGTCTGTCTCAGCACAGTCTACTTGATGGGAGGCTTCTCACACCTCCCAGGGTGAATAACACAACTCGTGTTAAAAATATTCAGGAGGTCTGAGAGGAGAGGAGGGGGAAGGAGGCGGGGTGCATGCAGAGAATGGACACCAAACAATTCATCCCTGGGGGGGTCTGGAGCTGGGTTCCCCAGACACTGACCCCAAGAAAGAGGACGTGAATGGAAGGGGATCCCAGGAAGTGTCATGAAGGGTCTGGAGAGGTGAGACGGTGGACAGAGTTGGGGGTCTTCCCTTGAGGGTGTGTGGATGAGCCAGACCGCAGGGCTGGCAGCTGGGGCTCAGTGGCCACACTCAGCGGTCTCCTTCATGAGTAGCCAGGAAGCTACATGCATCCCGCAATGCCTCCCCCAAGCAGAGATCCAGAACTCTTATGGTGAGACGTATCTGCCTACTGAGGGTCTTAGCTTTGCAGCCGGGAGCCACAAGCTTGGAGTGAAAGCTGAATTCTGAGAGTATGGACAGCAGACCCTCACTGCCAGAACGGATGGTATATTGTTTCTTGTCTTTCAATCCATACCCATTTTCTTTCCAATAAAATAATTTTACCCACTAATTTTTCTCAAACACGAGAATTCCCAAGTATAGCAAAAGTGAAAGAATTAAAGCATCTTGGAATTCTGATTTTTTTCCCACAAAAAATACTCTTTTTTATTACAGTTTCATGCTGAGTCTAAACTATATCACCTCTATGCATCTCATAACAAGATTTTATCATTTATGTGGGCAGGAATATGTTGAAGCCATTTTCAAAATTTTTAAAATTTATTTATAATATAATTTCACTCGTAAATTATATACATAAATATGTATACTAAATATATAAATCCATATAATGTCTCCAGCAACTAGCACAGTGTCTTTTACTGTTAGCATCATTCAGGTTCAAATGTTTCTATGAAGCAGAACTTTTGGCATCTAAAACTAATCTGGAAAGTAAAATTAAGATCTTACAATCTCGACAAGAATTTCCTCTCCTTGCCCATTCAGAGGTTATCATGAGGAAATCTTTGTTAAATTAAAGGTAAAAATTAAACAACACAGGATCATGAGGCAAGCAGCCTTCACTTTAAATTTTCACATACATGCCAACACTTGACTGTTATAAATAGAGGGCTGGGGAAGCTAGGAGAGCAGTTATATAATTCTGGTTCAATGCTCTGGATCTGGGCTGCTTATTCTGAAATTGGGAAAATCAAAACCTTCTTGTTCTACAACCAATGGGATATGAACTTAGTGCATTTATGTTTTCATTACATCTTTGAGCATTATCATTCCTAGCCTATGCATTGTCCTAGGCCCCAAATACATTTTGGATCCTTAAGAGATTATGTAGTTTGGGCCTTGGAATACTAATTCATTAACGTCCCAGTCTGTGACAATGTCCAATGTGTCGTAAATTTAAAAGGGACATTTTCCATTAAGTACGGGTTAAGTATAAACCTCAGGCCTCTGTTCTTGATGCTGGGCAAAGAGGAGTGAGCTACTCTCTGTTTTCTACCTTGACCTTCAGGACCCCCTGAGGATTTGTGCCTTCAAACTCCACCCCTACACCCACCACTGCAATCTGGACCTCTCCAGAAATAAATACCACACCACGAATGTTTTAAACTCCCAGAAGCTTCTGCAACCTTAGGGAACCCAGTGTTTTCATGGTAAAGAGTATAATTGCTTCCACTGTAACCACACCACAGAAACAGAATGGTTTCAGCCCAACGTTTTGTTCAGATGTCAAGACTCACTACACATAGAAAGAAGACTTGTCTAATGAAGCTTTCTGGGCCAGCCAGGCAGGTACCCAAGTACATCCAGTGCCACTCTGCCCTGTATGTCGGCGGTGCGTGGCCCGCATGAAGACTCCTTGTGTGGCCAAAACTTCTGGCTGGTACCAACCCAGGGCCATCCGGTCAGTTTCCCCGGATGTGGAACAGATGGGAAAGAAGCGTATCGAAAAAAGCTGCTGGAAGTCAAACATCAAAAAATGGAGTCCTGCTCTTTACTATAGCTTTCTAATTACAGTTCTCTTTTCATGTGCTGTTAGAATAACAGTAGATAATAAAGTTGAGGGTTTTGGGGTATCTGCTCCATGCAAAACACTACACTATTTACATACATCATTTCATTGAATTCTTACAAACCCTATGAATGGAAGCCTTTGTTTGAATTCTCTTCAAAGGAGCCACTCAAATGGAAAAAGGAGTTGTTGTTTTTTTAATAAGTTAGGCCAGGAATATTCCAAAGGCTTGAGAAAGGGAACTGGGAAGGTGGAACGCAAGTAAAAGTTCTGTAGCAAGCGGGGTCCCCCTGGGGGATCTGGAAGTCCTCCGCCTGAGGACCCTCTGAGAGAACACGTGGAGCATAGCATTTTCCCCCGGGGCCAGTGGCTGGGACATTTGTCCACCAGCCTTTGTCTTTTTTGTTTGTTTGTTTGTTTGTTTTGGCTTTGGTTTTTTGAGACAGGATCTCATTGTGCAGTTGAGACTGACCTGGAACTCACTATGTACCCTAGGCTGGCCTTGAACTCACAGTGATCTTCCTGCCTCAGCCTCCCGCCTGCTGGGATTACAGGGGTGCGCCACCATGCCCGGCGACTCCTCAACTCTTGCCAGGACTTCATCACACGCTGATTTGCCTAGGCATCTCACTTGCAGGTATTCATGTGTTTAACTACCACAATAAGCCTACGAGGCAGGGTTTTGCCATCCTTGTATTTGCAGAAACTACAACTCCCCAGCCATGAGGCCGATGTCCTTCAAGAGCATGAAGTTGGCTAAGCGGGGCACGGGAAGCCAGCCTTGAGGAGATCAGTGTTTCACCACCACGAGCAGGGCACACAAAAGGGAGAAGCTTCCTGAATCTGCCCCCATCTGTCCACTCACTCCCCCACAAAAACTCACTGCCAGCCCTGTGTTAGTGTCACTTTCCTCCCCGCTAATCCCCCTAAAATACTTTTGAAACATTCAAACCAAGCTTCTGGAGATCTCTTCGGATATTCAAGCAGACAGAAGAGTAGAAAGGCAGAATATGCAAGAAAAAGAAAGTGCTTTATTGAGCTGGCTGAAACAGTCACTCCACAAACTGCTTATCAAGTGTTTTTTAAAACAAGAAAAAGTTCAGAGATTTCAGCTTAAATATAAAATCTATCTTCTTTCATCACCAGGCTATTTCTATCTTCCTTTAACACCAGGTAACACCTTCACCTTGTGGCTTTTGACTCTTTTTTTTTTTTTTTTTAAGACTGTGCACTAAGTCAAAGATGAGCGTTCTCATACTTGCCTGGATAAGATCCTACACGCTGAGCCTGCGCTCCTTCTGCAGCTGAAAGAGTGGAGGTATACCCTAGAGGAACGTGCTGGATGCTATGGTTAATTAACTAATTTACTCAATCAAGTTTAACAGTGGTTTTAATTTTAATGAGACCATTACATTTTAATATGGAAACAACAGCCCTGTATCCTGAACAATCCCCACAGTCCGCAGGACCGCCTCCCTCCTCCAACCCACCGTGCACCAGCGTGGATGCTGATTTGTGGACCGGAGCGCCTGAGTCTGTCATCCAGAGCTCGCAATACGTGGGTCCAGAGTCTGTGCTGGATACGGCCCTGTAAACCACTGCCCTGCCTTCTGGTGGCCCCTGCTCTCTGCTCTAAACCCACATAGGGCTTATCGTCCTTCAGAAGAGCCGAAGTCTTAGTGTAGCCAGGATCCTTTCTAGATAGAAATGGAGTCAAGTTTTTGATACTAAAAACCTGAAAGCAAGTAGTGTCAGAAATTCCAAATGGAGAGAAGCCACAGGAAGTAGTCTCCATATGCTACCTGGGTTTCCATCGTCCTCCGGAGACCCACGCATGCTCTGGCTACCATCCCACCTGGAGTTGTATTTAATTGTCCTCTTCTAAAGGCCCGCAAATCATTAAAACACTGACCTTCCCAGTTTTCTTGAGAACTTTTATTATCCCAGATATAGTACTTTACACATTAACTATGAAAACTTTTACAAGCCACTGAGGGTAATGAATCATGAATTCTAGAAGGGTAAACCCACCATGCTGAAACCAACTACAGCTGTCTTATATTTGCTCTGTGTGCATTTTGCTACCCGTAATTTTGTCATCAATTTTCATCTTTTGTTTAAACATATTTGTCTTTTGGACAAGATAGGTCATATTTCATAGGTTTGATGAATTTTCTCCTTGGTCCAGTTTTACAGAATTTGCACTTAATTAATTGCCCAACCTTTAATTCGACAGACTGTTTTTAATGGCCATGTAGTTTCAAAAGCATAATATACACAGTGGAACTTCGAAAAAGTAATTGTTTTTGTGTCACTTCCAAAGAAAGTCGCAATTATTAAAATGTGTAAATAATTTGTCAAATGCGCAATGGGCAATAATTAGGAAGATATCAAGTAAACCTTTAATGGATATTTTTAATTTGGTGTTCAGCAGGAATATTTAAATAATGCAGCAAAATATGTCATTTTTCTCCTCAGGACTATGGAAGCTGAATTCTGATGTGAAAATGTACCTTTCAGTTGCACGCACTGGGTCATAATGGAGGTGAAACTCCTGAAAGATTTTCTAGCTCTTAGCATAGCAGGAAACCAAGACACCCACCCCATCCAGGCAGACAGCACAGAATCTGAAAATCTGCCTATCAAAAGCATCATTCAAGCCACAAAGCTCTCGTGTGCCTGGTAAAAGACAGAGAGGAAGAGAGGAGACAAAGGTCAGTTGTTGTCAATTCTTTATAAATGAGGCAGCGCTGGCAGTTTGCAAGGAACTGCGTGTTTCCCTAGCAACTTTGTATGTGTGCACATTCACTCAGGACATTTTCTTCCTTGTTATTTTCAGACTGTCTTTTTGTACTGAGGACCCTTTTGAATGTATTCTCCCAGTTACATGGGTCTCTGTATTAAGAGGAGTAAGCGGCTGACATTTTTTAGAAGAGAGGTTAGCTGAGTTTAGGGGGGTAAAAATCCAGGGTTCAATCTTTAGTTCGATTATAGATTAAAATCAGGAGCGAGAGAAATCGAGTTAGAGAAAGCATAGTACAGCAAAAGAAAACCCAAAGTATCTGATTTCTAGAAAGTAAAATGACACGAGAACATTCATGACATGAAATTTGGCCCCCTCTTTTAGAGAATTTTGGGGGGGGTGAGACAGATCTTCCTAAGTCAGAAATGGAATTTGAACTCATGGTCCTCCTGCCTCAGCCTTCCCAGTGGCTGGGACTGCAGGTGTGCACTATCATGTCTGGAAAGTGCACATCTGTAACAGGATGTGTAACCCTGTAAAAGGATTCTGGGGTGCTGGAATCTCCTTCTAGAGGTTATTTCTAGGTCCTTTCTGTTCCAGAGAAAGAATAGAACAGAACAAGCATAAATGGTGGCAAAGTTTCACATTATTAGAGGTGAAAAGGGAAGAAGGTATAAAAAAATTAAAAATACATCCTACAGTGGTATAGGGTAGGCTGTCGTGAGGAGGCACAATAGCAAGCTCTTGTCTATTTTTGGTATTTCTCAGCTTACAGCATATCCAGGTCATCCCATCTATAACTTACTGGAGTTCTCATGAGACGTCCACATGCAGGGTTCGAAGAGCTGTTCTGCGTATGTGTTCCGGAACCTTGTGGTGCCTCCCTTTTCAGCCTGTTTTAGCCATACCCTTACTTCCAGATAACAACCCTTCACTCAGGAGGCTGAGACTGGAGAATTGAAAGTTTGAGCCCAGCCTTGGAAGTTTAGCAACTTAGTGAGAACCTATTTTAAAATAAAAAAGGATTTGGGGATGTGCCTCAGTGCACAGGTCCTGGGTTCGATCCCCGGTACCAGAAAAGAAGGAAGGAAGAGAAGAGGGCTGGAGAGAGGTTGAATAAAGCTTCCAAGCAGATCCCGCCCTGTCCTCGATGTCCCCCTTGGACTTTATGATGGTTCAGGCACATGGGGGTACGGTTTAATTTTGGGTAACTTGTCCTCATGTTTTGATTGGTAGCACAGAAGAGATGCCAGGAACTATCTCTTACCAAGTTCTGCCTGTTCTTCATTCACCCACAGCACTTACTGAGTACTCCCGAATTAACTCCAAATATGGACTGGGCATCCAGTGGGGCCAGCAATCTTTTTTTCTGTAAAGTGCACACTATAGTAAATGTGCTTGGCTTCTCCAACACAGTCCTTGCCTTTGTTACAGTCTCTGTCACTCAATTCTATCACTATACATTGCTGTGCAGAAGTAGCCACTGACCACACGTGAGTGGATGTGATGGTATTTCAATAAAGTATTCTCTAAGGACCCTGAACTTCAAGTTTCACATAATTTCCATACGTCACAAAATCTTGATTGTTTTCAGCCATTCTTAGGGCTTAGGCCACATGAAAAAAAGGAGCAGACATTTCCATATGGCCTGTGGCCATAGTTTGCTGACCCTGGGTACAGGGGCCAGGGTTTCCCTCTCCTGGGACTGACACCCCCAAGGGACACAGGCAGTAAAGATGTCAAAGATGAAGTTGGGTTACAAGAAGTGACACGGAGGAAATAAAATAAAATAACATGGTAGAGAATGACAGAGAGCTGGTGGCAGCTTTAGATGGAGCTGTCAGGAATAATCTGGTGAAACCCAAATGACAAAGGGACCCAGCCCACAGTGCACGTGGGCATCCCGGGCACATTGCTAATGCTGTAAGCCAGCTGCACTCACACGTTATTATTTATTGATTCCTCCATTTATTGGTTCCTCCATTCAAACTGCAACATGCCGTAAAACAGAGCAATCGATTCACCCAATCCCGTTATCAAAATGGTAGAAGATAAGCACATGCTCGTCAGAATCATCCTACCTATTGATATTTACAAATTTCTAGGTACTGTGTAGAACATCTAACCCCCAACCGCCAGGAGATGCAAGTTTTACACGTGCAACATGATTTTTTCAAAGCCATTTTTAATTTTTTTTTAATTTAAAAGAGTACCATGACCTGAGGTCATCTTTACCCTCCTTTCCATCCTCATGGAGTCTAAGTCATGGTAAATTATAAAATTACAACTTTGAATCGACGCAACCTCTTTTATTTACATCCTGTTGAACTACAACAACTGTATTTTCACAGCTGCTAAAATATTTAAGAGAAACAAAATTATCTTTGTGAAAGTTCTACCAGAGAAAAGAAAACCATAAAGGAACTTGCTGCTAATTTATCTTGTAGAGGACAGGTCAAGTGTAAAGAATGCCCCTGCTATCCTCAAAATGTGCAGGCTAATTCCAAACCAATGCCAAAGGATTTGAGAGTAACTTTTATCTCAAATGACTTTCTAGTTGGCCTTCCAACAGTTCTGAAGCAGGAAGCTGGCACCAGGGTTGCTAGTAGGTGGTGAATTGGAACTCAGGATTTCTATTTTGAAATAGTCTTTAGTAGCTGTCACAGTTCCTTTTTCAGTGCTGATACAAAATACCTGATACCCACAAGTTAAAGTGAGAGGGGCTTATTTTGGCTCACAGTCTGTAGAGCCAAAAAGTCTTGTAGTTCCAAGATAACAGAGCAAAGGGCCATGGCAGAGGAGAAACAGTTCATGGTGTGGTCAGCAGGAAGCAACAAGTTTCTTCTTTCACTTAAGCCTCTTGGTTGGTGCCACTCACACTCAGGTTGGGTTCTCCCTCTTCAGTAAATCAATCATCCTCACCCAAAACTATGCTAAACCAATCAGTAGACTCATCCAATATTGCACATGCATGATCCAGTCACTTCCAAAGGCCCCTCCCACGAGTGCATAAGGCTTTAAGAAGGACATCTAGATCTAAGCCTAACGGCAGCATTAGGGCTTATAGTGTTACTCCTTTGGTGTGTTGGTTGGTTTTAACTTACTATTAGCAGTCCTATTAAAAAGTTGTGCTGCCTCTTGTATATTATCAACCCTAAGTGTGAGTGTGCACAGCACCTACACAGTCTGGGAAAGCTCCAGGTTCTTTCAATAGTCCATGTCCATGAGCCCTTTTCAGGTCTCACTAAAAGATGTTTCTCCTTCTCAAAGTATGCCCAGTACTTTTGGTGGAAACTACAAGGGTTTTTTTGGTTTTTGTTTACGTCGTTGTTGTTGCTTTGGTTTTCCTTTTTTTGAGACAGGGTCTCACTATGTAGTTCTGGCTGGCCTTGAACTCACTATGTATCCCAGGCTGGCCTCAAACTCATGGTGATCCTCCTGCCTCAGCCTCTCAAGTGCCTCTACACCTGGCTGAAACTAAAGAGACCTGTGTCCTAGACTTGGCACCTCACCAGCTCTGTTTATCTTGGATAAGGAACTCCATTATCAACCTGTAAAATTTGCTTGTAAACCTGGCCCCAAGAACTACAGTCAGAATGACATAAAGGGACATATATGAAAAGTAGAGGACATTTGTGACATTAGAAAATGCTTGTGGATAGTGCCATTATTATCCTCCATTGTGATACAACCAACACCTGGATTTTCAGGCAGAATGAGACCAACTGAGTTTCTGCTACTTGATGTTTTCTGGCGCCAAGTTCTAATTCAGCTGTAAACTCCTTGAGGTAAGGAACTGTGCTCATCATTTCTTCTATACATCTCATGTAGTCTTGTGTTTCCAGGATGCCCCAGAGTAGACACCTTAACTGGAGAACTAGTCATTGCCAAAGACTTTGCCCACTGCTAAATGCTGTTCATGCCCTGAGACAGGGTCTCCCAAATGTAGCCTCAGAACTCAAGTCCAAGAGATGTCTTACAAAAACACGTCTTGTGACCAAACAATCATGGGGTGCACTATTTACCATACCCCTCATAGAAGCCATGAAGCCACAGAGTATGATAAATAGGCACAGAATTTCTGCTGAAAGGCAGACTCCTTCATTCACTCTGAGGTCTCACAAACCCATCGGAGGAGATGTTTCTTTCTAGTACTGACCATTTGCAACCCTGTCAAAAAAAAATCTGCCCCTTTGAAGTCATCCTGGGAAAATCCCAGAAAAGAGTTTTGCAAATTACAGGTCTAAAGCAGGGATAAACGAGCTATGGCACATGGACCAAATCTGGTCCAGTTCCTCTTTTTTGTGTCGTGCAAGCTAAGAACGTTCTGCATTTTTAAATGATTGATCAGGGGTTGTATTTTGTGATACAAGAAAAGGGTGTGGGGTTGAAATTTTAGCGTCTGTAAATAAATTTTTGGAATACGCCCATGCCCGTCAGTTTGTGTTTTATCTACAGCTGAATCAAATAGTTGAAACGAGGACTCAATACAGGAAAGAGTTACTATTTCTGTCTTTTTACAGAAAAAAAATTGAAAACCCTGACCTAGCATAGTATTTTTATAAATGAAATCGAAATAAAGTGTACTAAATGTGGGAATGGTGTCTGATGCTTCACGGAACTTATGTTTCCACAAAACACATGTATGTTCTTTGTGTGAGAATCTTGGGTCACGATGTAAAATATGCTTTTTACAGTGAATCACAGCCCCACAAAATTCATGAGCCTGGAAGCAGATTAGAACTTGCCTAGGATTTATAACTACAGCTCGAGGAAGACTACAAAAGACAACGAGCTGGTACGCACCCAGCGAATGAGAGACGGGGGTAAGTAGAAAGAGAACCGCTGAGTGAGTCCAGGCGCTCCGTGAGATAATGGAGCATCTCATCGAATGTTCTTTTCTGATGAGGAAGAGCTGGAAGGAGTCAAGAAATCAGTGTCTGTGACCTTCAACACATGTGCTCTTACACTGAGAAAGTTCATCAGCGACTACTTAGAATTGCTGTAAAATGTTTCTGTTTAGCCTCAAACTGGGGGCTCCATTCCTAAAATAATTTTCCATCCATCCATCCAGCATGAGGTCATCAAATCTACAAAGATTTGGAGCCAGGAGACAGAGGTGGGCTGAGTAAAGCTATTCCAATAATACTTTTATTGATCAATAAGAACTAAGTAATAAACACTAAGTGTTTATTGAGCATCTATCAGCAGGGGTAGTACTAAACCCACTCATTTCATTTAGTCCTGAAAACAATCCTATTATGTGAGGATAATTATCATCTGCATTTTCCTGTTTAAAATAGTGAGGCACAAAGAGGTCAAATAACTGTCCCGCTGTCACCCAGGAAATATAACAATGAGCTGAGAGCCAAACCTAGGCAGCCGAAACTCCATCCGTACCTGCCCTTTGGACCATGTTATTATACTTTCTCAGAGCTCATATGTATGTCTCATCCATTCACGTCTACTGAAAAAACTGAGCCCACAAAATGGCAAAGCCATAGAAAATAGGTTTTATTACGGAAATTGTCTAATGGTGATAGTGTCACAACCACCAAAATGATAAACAACACCCAGTCATGTGCATGCAATTTGATTCAGCTAGAAATGTAAACCTGTGCCAGTATTGAATTATCCCCAAATCTGAATGATAGAGACCTCATTCAAATCACTCCCTTTGCCTGGTACCCAGTCCAAAAGATTTTATTTTAAATAAACCTTACCTGTGGCTGCCCATGCCTTGTCCTGCCACAGACTGGCGTATGCAGCCTTACTAACGTGATTCATCAAAACAATCAAGGGGGAGTAGTCGTGATCTAATATACTAAGCACTCTTAAATTACGCATCCGCCCCTCCTGGTACAGCACGGGGAAGACAGGAACACGGTGACTAGTGCACCTCCCGCTGTCGCGTTCAGGAACTGGGGAGTGGGGCGGTTTCCTGAATCATGTTCTGGAAGCTGCACGCATCTGTTGAGGCGAGAGGTAGCCGAGCCAGCTTGCCCGAGATGAAGTCTGAGTAATTCAGAGGAGGCTGTGATTTTTTATAAAACATACACTAAGTAGTTTTGTTGACTCCTACATGACAGTTCCAAGGTGGCTGGGAAACCAGACCATTTGTTACACACCGTCGAGATCAATAGAGTGCGCAGAAGAGGAGCGATGTAAAAAATAAAAAAGTTTAATTGAACGGAGGCTGAATGATCCCTTACTTTACACATCTCTACCTTTATGTTTATGATTCAAGTTGGAGAAGGGGAAAATATCACAGCAATACGGCACAGCATCAGGAGTCCATTTCTCTTCTTAGATGCCATTTAAAGAAGAAAAGAAAATGTTTTTGTCTCATTAAACAAACAAAAATAAAATAAGGAAAGGGTCAGTTTCTTCTATCCCTTTTTTATTTTAATGGCTGTCGTCGGCGACATTCTGACAGAAGTCTGAAAAATTAACACATCCCTATAGCTACCATGTGAGATTTAAGTTTTGATAAACAACAAAGCGGGTTACTGCTGCGCTAGCTATTTTTAATCCACCTTGTGAGTGTGCTTTTTTTATTGCTTTATACAGCATATCTGATTCTCTCTAAAGCACCAACTAAAAAATCTATCCAGCTGTCATTTGCTGCCCAGCAACATCTATCATCACACAGCCTGGCAGGCCTAGTCTATGAGGCAGAGGGGAGAGGAGACAGGAGGCAGAGTCAAGGACTGTCACATGGGATGGGGGAAAAAAAACTTGTCACAATTATTTATGGCTCTTGCTGGGGCACATAATAGGACACATAAGCCTGTGTTTCAGTTTCAAGCACCTTCGCGACACTGTTCCCTTGTCGAAGCCGGGCGCAGCCAACTCTGCGTTACACACACAATTTCCTGAACAATGCCGAACACTTGTGAAATGACAGCGACAAATACAGGAGTTGGTGGCTGTGGCTCCCTGGGCTGTTACGAGCGAGCGTGCGAGTGTCAGTGATCGGGGGAGGGACCGCTCCCCGGTCCTCTTCTTCCTGGCACAAGGTTTCCTTCCTCCTGGATGCTTTCAAGTGCCAGGGACGCAGGTTTAAAGAATAGGAAATGGTGCGTTGCCAGGCCGTGTTTTACTATTTGAAGCCATATTTCTCCTGCCAGAGGAGGAATGGGCTTCTGCCTTCTTTTTGTCTCACTCTACCCATCCCTACACACACAGAGCAGGACGTTTGCAAGATTTCATCCGTAAGCATTCTCTGCTTCCATGTGTGCTAAATGTCTGTTTTTCTGAGTACTTAGTTCAGTTAGCTTCCTGCCTCTGCATGTCTTCGCAAAGCAAGCACTGGATTCGAAGATAATTTTGTCCAGTTCTCTAATCTCCATCCTGCTACGAGCCTCTTTGGTGTTAGAAGCCTTGTCAGGGTCTAACCCTTGGCCCTCTGAAAAAACTTAAAAGAAACTCCATCAACATTCTCTCTACCCAGCAGATCATGGAAAACAGAAGAGCTGAGCTTGCAATGCTTAAGATAATTAAACATAAAATGGGGGTCCGGTGCAATAAGTGACTCTTGCGTACTTTACAACTCTGGCATGGCCCAGCATTAACTTAAGTGTTCACACAGGGACCTCAGGCATCGTGGCATCACCTGCCCGGACTCTGCTGATGAGAAATTGCAAAGACCTTAATTAAAGATAATAGGAGCAGGATGTCCTATAACTATCTTGGGAATCTAAAATTCATATGAGGAACAGCACCCACAAGAAGAACAGCACCCAGGAACATCAGAATTATGGCAATGATGTTGAGAACTTGTCAAATAAAAATCAGCCACTTGAAAGAAGTAGCCCGGAAGGTTGTGATAGTGGAGAAAATGCTCTTCTCACTGGGTTAGTCCAATCTCTCATTCACAGCACACGAGAACCAAGCTTTTATGGTTTAATTACTATCAAAGGACACTGTGGCATTGGAGGAATCAGTGTGCATACACACTGTTGGCTTGAACTTGTGATGTTTTTCACTGAGAAGCTCCCCACCTTCCCGGAGATCCATAGTTTGCCCAGGGTCCACTTCCCTCATGTTGCAGCCTGTCAGCTCAAAAGTGAGTTTCATGGTCAGCCTGTGCCTGCCCAGGTCTTGTCTACAGGGTGATTATTTTTCACATGTTGGTGACTAGGATGAGTTACATGGAGACTCGGTGAGCTACGGTACACAGGAGGAACACTGTGTGAGCTACAAAAGAGTTGACTGGTAATGCTACACAAAGGGGAGGATGGCTTTACAAATGTCACCAGAGTACAGGCCGAAGCAGTGGAGTCAGGTGGAGATGGGCTCAAACTCTGAGCCTCTCTCACTCTCAGGGGGACCCAGCTTAATGTTTTTAAGTCAAAGTTTCTGCACCATTAAAATCAGGGTGATATTTGATTAGGTAACAGGATTATAGACATACACAACCTCTTACCACTATCCTTAGCATACATGTAGAAGTATCCAGTGAGTGCTAAATTCATTTTTTATCTTTGTGTATCTGGCATTCTGAAAAATGAAACATGAAGGGTGAAAGTATGATCAAGGCTCTTCTGTGGGGACCCTCCCAGACTGCTAGCATGACACGCATCATGGGGATAACAGCGCCTTGTATCTTGAAGAGCACTTGTAGCTCAGGAAGTGCTTCCTTATCCGTGATCTCATTCGGTCTTGCAATAACCTGGTGAAGAAAGAAACAGAAGCACAGATGCTTCTGTCTCCGGACAATAAGTGAGAACCTGTGAATCAAAACGTCGGTTCCTCCTAGAGGTTCTTAGAGTGCCGGAGACAAGTTTGGAGTATCCCATGTTTCTGCTGCATTGTTCTTTGGCAACAACATCTCCAGCTCTCCGAGGTACTGGTGCTACTGGGGTTTGCCCACCTTCAGAAGTTGTCTTATCTGTCTAGACCCAGGAGCAGCAGACGACGGCCCGAGGGCCAAAACCAGCCTCCTGCCTGTTGGAAATAAAGTTTTGTTGACAGCCGCATCCATGGTGTGTGTCCCACGTGACTACGTCTGCGTCAGCAGAAATGAGTGGTCATAAGAGAGACCCTATGGGCAGCAAAGCTGGAAATATTTACCACATGACCTTTTTCAGAAAAAGAAGTTGGCCAGTACTGATTTAGAGCTTTTGGACCAGAAGCCTAGCACGTGTGTTGACAAACCCAGGGGCCACTGGTGCAAACTGCAAAGGCAACAACTTGCCGAACAAGTCAGAGCCACGGGCAAGCTTTCTGGATAGTTTTAAATACTCCGCTATTTTAAAGGATCTTATAACGTTGTGATGATATTAAGGAATTAGTCTTAATTTTGTTACATTTTTAAAGTCTTAGTCCGTCAAGATATAGCATGGAATAACATATAGTGAAATTATGCAATGTCTGGGTTTTTCTTTAAAATTTACTAGAAAAAAAAGCAGAAAGGTAGAGGGGGCAGTGTTGAACAAAAGATGAAATAAAAGTGGCAAAATGTCATTTACTGTTGAAGCTGGGTGATGAGGTAAAAAGGAGATCATTATTCTTTTATTCTTATTTCACTACGTATTTATAGTTTCTAAAACAAAAAGTTATATTTAAATAGGTACTTCTTTCGTTCTTTTTCAAGAGTCTCATCTATTTGCAACAATGCATATTTGTACATTGCAGAAAAATATTTCTTATCCGCAAGTACAGCCCAAATCATCAACCTTGCAATCTGTGTTCTGAGAAAAGGGATGACTTTGTACGACTTTCTACAAAGAGCCAGGCTTGATCTGGGGTTTTCCCTCCTCCCCACCCCCAACCAGCTCTCTGCTCCTGAATTTGTACATTTTAACATGATATTAAATATTTAAAGAGTCATTTAGGGACTAAAGTTCAGAGTGGTTTAATGTCTTATAACTACAAAATAATGTTGCTCTGGCTGATCTTTCTCATCAAAAGAGACAAAAGTACTCTGGCACATGTTTAAGGGTTAAACCTGTCCAACTCTGAAGACTCCAGTTAGAGAGCATTAGCCCTGTGAGTTCCTCAAGGAGAACTAAATTAAAGATGGAGTTGCAGGGGACTACTTATAAATATTATGTTCTGAACTTTATATTATTTTAATTTTGTTGATTCCTTTTATCTCCTGACTGAAATTGTCCCTGCTCTACGTCAGTGTGAAAAATTCTGCATTAATAATCTAGGGCAACTGAGTAAGGTTACAATTTTTAAGCCATCTTTTTCATCTTGTCACTGTCTTCACCATTCCCACCCTCTTCGTCGTTATTATCAGTCTTTGTTCTCTCCATCACATGACCTCCTCCACCAAGTTTTCCAGTCACATACAGTTTCATGAGGGAGACCACTGGAATTGTATCGTGTATAAATTCAACAGTGTGAACTGGGCCAAAAAAAAACCATTAAAAAGAGCAAGTGAGATAAAAATAATCTAATAGCATATCTGATATACTATAAAATTATATTTTGCCTATATGCTCTTTATTTTAGAGTGCTCATTATCATGCATTTATAAACACCTATGCTGTATAACTGTATGCATAAAACCACAATTGCTCTATTTTATAGTAATAGAAGGGTTCTCCAAAGGCAATATTAACTATATCTAATTTGCACCTTGAGTTAATTTAAAATAGGAACTGGGTAAGCTGTAACTCCATTATTTTATTACAACTCTGGTGTAGATGGGAAAGTGGGATTTAAAGGGCTGAATAGCCCATAACAAGATTTAGAAACATGAATGAACAAGTTATGGGGTGATGTCAAGCCTGTTTGAAAACAAACTTTCCCCGCTAACCACACTTCCTTGCTCTTCAAGAACAGGTCATGCTGATAAAGTACCCGTCACAGGGAGAGGAAGAGACAGACAGAGACAGGAAGAAATAAAATGGAACTTCACTCCTTAGCTGTTTTTGTTTTCCTCAACTAGCAAACAACAGGACCGGTATGAAGATAAGGAGACAATCAGCTAAGCTAAAATGGGAAGAGCAGCAACTCATGAGCTCACATCTCAACTTGCTTTTCTACACTCTTGGTAGAGAGGCTTGCAGAGATTCCACAGCCCTCACAAAGGGGCTTTCTGAACTTCTGAGCAGAGTCGATTACACAACAGCTGTATGGCCCTCCTAAACCTTCCCCAGTGTCTGCCTCGAAGCTGTCTCCTCCTTGCCCTGTACCTGGGTTGTCATTCCGTTGTCTTCTTTAAGGGTCAGAACAGAAAATTTATCACAGGAGCCGGGTGAAAAAATGGAGACAGTAAGACCCCATCAATACCATACAAGACTCTACTTAAAGTTTTAATTAAAAGAATTAAACATGCTGCCTTCTGTTTAGATACAGTGTTCTTGAGGTCTGTCACACCCCTGGTGGTGTAAACCCAGAGGAAGTGATCACTGAGTCGGTTATTTCCAGAACGGGGGCAAATGGGAGAGGGAGGTGCACTCTGAAAGAGAATGAGCTGCAGATTTGGCATCAGATAAGCTGAGGTCCTCGACTAGAGCTTAGATAGAATCTTCCCAGGTAGTCTTCTCCGGGCTTTGGTGCTTTTGACAATGGTTCAAGATTGCTCCTTCTCCAAGTCCCAGTGAAGCCTTCAGATCCCAGGTGCCCACCTTGAAATTGTGTACCAAATACAAGGATATGTTGCAGCTATTGGTTGTCTTTTGCACTAATATCAACTCCTTTGTTATGGGGGTGAGGGCTCAAATAAAACAAGAAAGAGCAATGTAGGGAGAACAATAAGTTTTCCTCTGGGAAATTAAAAGACAGAGAAATCTCTGAAATTCCTCCTTCTCTTTGACCTTCCTTGGAAAGGAGGTTAAATTCTAAAGGAAACAAAAAACTTATGCTTTTATTCATTGAGCCTATGTAGAGCAGTCTGAGGCTCTGGTCATATACTGAAATAGCTTCTAGAATGCTTTCTACTTTTTTAATTCATGTATAAATATGCTCAAAATCAAAGACAGGGTGTGAAATTGGTCACTCTTTCAGAAGAGGAGAATATTCCAACAATATTCCTAGTAAATGTGAACACAGCCAGGAATGTGAAGGGAAAGACAGAAATCTACTGAATCTACTGTTTATTTGTGGGAAGGAGAAGAGGCACTTTATGTTTCTCTTGGTTTGAGCAGTCCTACATTCCATTAATCAAAGGTACATATCTGTGGCTGACACAATGAAACAGCATTTGGTTACAATGCTGAAGGTTAACCTGGTTGTACTGGACTTATTGAGAATTGATGAAGGCCCAAAATCTATGGGCGATCTGAGCAATTTTCTGGTTTCATACTAGTTCAAAAGGGAAGCAACTTCCACCTTCCAGGTTAACTTTAACATCACATATCTAAGAGGCAATTTAGCTGTAAGAGATGTTTAGCTCTATAGCGAAAAATTCCTTATCATATAGGATTCAGAGCTAAGTGGATAAAAAATGACTTAACAGATAATCTGTCTATAATTTTGTTGAGAACTATGAAGGAAAGAAAAAAGGGTTGTACATATATTTCCTAACTTTGTCCACTGAGAGGATCAAGAAGGAAAGATGCCTGGCAGTAGCATTGAGTACCTTTAGTGGCCAGATTTTGGCTTCTAAATACCATTCTCCCATAAGAAGAGCCAGAAATTCTTGGAGATATGGCTGTTTGTGGAGCTGGGGAAATCAAGCAAAAGATGAGCACACAATGGTGCTCAGTACCACAGATGGGGCATAAAAAAGGACACAACAGCCACCTTTAAGGGATTCCCATGCACCCAATCTGGGGCAATATGAGCATAGTAAATAATAATGTTAAAAGATTAAAACCTATTGAATAAAATAGAAAACCGTGAGTCCTTAATGATAGAAATAACTGCACGTGTATTGGATTATTTTAGATGTCACACATAAGGGAGATCATACAGTATTTTCTTTGTACATGGCTTAGTTCACTTAGCATGACAGCTGCAGGTTCACCCACGTTGTTGCAAACAGTGAAGTCATTTTAAGGCTGAATAAAATTCCACCACAAATATAGACTACAGCTTCTTTGCTTCTTTACCCGTTCGTCTGTCAACTGACACATCAGTTGTTTCTGTGTCTTGACTGCTGTGACTATTGCCACAGTGAACCAGGAGTACAGGTATCTTTATAAGGTGGAAATTTCACTTCCTTTGAGTGTACACCCTGAAGAGGGATTTTTCAGACACATAATAGATCTTTATTTAATTTGTTTTGGAACCTCCACACTGTTTTCCATCATGGCTGCACCCCCCACATTTTCACCAAGTGCAAGGGTTCCTTTTATCTTCATACAGTTAGCACTTATTTATTTCCTTCTGGATAAAAACTATTCTGTCAGATATGAGAGGACATCTAATTGTGGTTTTGATTTGCATTTCCCTAATCACTAGTCATATTGAACACTTTTTAAAAATAACTCTTGACTATTTTGGTGTCTTTCTTGAAGAAACATCTTTTCAGGACCCTTGTTCCATTTTTTTAAGGGTTTTGTTTGTTTGCTTGGGGGGTTTTCTTGCCTTTGAGTTGAGTTCCTCATATTTTTCAAATGTTAATCCCTCATCGGATATGTGCTCAAAATATTTTCTATCAAACTTTAGGTGGCCTTACTTTTTCAAGAGTTAAATACATAAAACAGAGCAAAACAATTTTTATCAGGTGTGGGGGATGAGAAGGTGAAGATCAAAAGGTACAAAGCTGTAGTTATTTGGGATGAGTAAGATATAATGTACCACTTGAGGACCCTAGTTAACTGTATTTTATAGTATAGTAATAATTTTCCAGGACAGATTGCCATATCAAAAAAAAGAAACAATGTAAGTATATGTATATGCAGCTAAGTATATGACAATATCAGTATACTTTAAAGCATAAAAAATAAAACAAATGCATAGGTTGAAATTTTGAAGAAGAATGGAATTATGGTAGGCAAACAATGCTCTTCTAGAAAGATCTCCATGTCCGACACCTAGAATCTGTGCATACGTGATGCAGTCATCGACTCTGTCCTCCTGACAATAGCTGCTTGTCACTGAGCCCTGGGGGTAGCTGCTCCCTCTGTCTGGAATGTTTCCCTACCTCTTTACATAGTTGGCTCTTTCTCATCCGTCAGGTTTTCAGGTGGAGCACCAACCTTTAAAAGATAATGCCCACAGAAAACCAATCACATTCATTTTCTCAAGGTAAATGAAGAATAGAGACTCAGTAGCCCTGTGTTTATGGTCCAACGGTCGCCTGAAAAAAGGCCCATCTTCCACAATACACCTACCTAGCACGCCCTACCTGGAGGTGGTTCTTAGACGTCACACCCGCAACTGCACATCATGCCTGCCTCATCAGAAGATGTAACAATAGATGATGTAGTCAACCAAACAAAGGGCTCTTTTTTATTCCCAAAAATTATACCTTGTGTTTTTTTTTTTTTCATTTTATAATTTGCCACTCAATTATATTGGAGGAAGGAAGGAAGAGGGAAGGAGAGAGAGAGAAGTTTGGGTTATAAACTGTGCAGTTCTCATTAATAACTTGATTAGTTATACATATTGTTCTCCTTTGATCTATGCAAGTAAAATCTTTTGCTCTTAAGTACGAATTCTTTGTGCTATTTTAAGTTCATAAAAATAAAAATAAAAATAAAAATTTTTAAAGCAAGCTCTTCCACTGGGATACCTTTAGCAGCAACTCCAATAACTTTCCAAAGTCCAACAGCGGACAGATGGTCGACCCCAGCAGAGGCTGCAGAGGGCCCCCTCCGTGACCACCGCACAAGTCCGGCGGCTGGCTGCTGGTCAACGCAAGCATAGCCGATCACCATCTTCACACAAAACCTTGTACAGGAGTCCAACAAATAAAGCAGGCTCCCTGGAGCTGTTTCGGTGGAGTCTGGGGTGAGAGGCTTCACCTACTCAGCAGCCCCTGTCACCCTGCATTCCTGCAGTGCCTTGAGCTGCCGCTTGCATTCTTTGGGAAGAGTCTGGAAGACACTACAATACTGAAATTCGGAACTTTATTTCAAAATACGAAAGAGCTTTTAAAAATTCCTGTGTCAGCAGTTTCGCATTACGCTTCCATTTTATTCCAAATGGTTATGGTTTGATTACGAGTCCACTCAATTGGGTGGCTCTGCTATGCTTTTGTATAATTAGCTAACAGAAGGACTGAACACCAGTGATGTTCCTTTTAGCTATCAGTTTTGGGTAATCGTTCTAGGCAGCGCCCTAGAACTACTGAAATACTGACTTTTTAAAAACCTTTATGCAAATTGCATGTATAATAATCCATGATATACGTTAGCATTAGTTGTTCTTCAATTTGAGGAAATGCTGATTTAAAACATACTTTAACAAATTATTCAGTCAAGCATAATAAGGACAAAATTCTTTTTCCCATAAAATTGTCGGAGACATTTGGACACAGACAGCAATATTTGAGTGAAATTTTCTGGGGGAAAAAAAAAACTCTAGCTCACAGTACTTTTTTCCTTCCCAAAATATACCATCATGAAGTATAAATGCCCAAGCACAGCGCCATCCATTAAAAAGAATCTATCTAATGCAATCTTTAACAAACTTTTGTGGAGCTACAATTATTTCCTCGAAGCCCACAGCATGAATTTTTTAAAACGAATCTGATGCCATTAAACAGTGATGGATTGACAGCCTTGGAGACTGGAGTCTTCCATTCAACCGCAACCCGGGTGCGGCACAGACAGAGGCAATGTGAATCTCCTCGACGTCCCGCCCCTGCCCCTCACAGAGGAGTCACTTCCAGGGAAGAATGGGCATTGTGGTCTGCACAGGTGGTTGATCTGTGGCCCTCTCATAGGCTGGCATCATCAGGATGCAACATTTTCGTGCGTGTGTGTGTGTGTGGTCTTTGTTTTTTGAGACAGGGTCTCACTATGTAGTCTGGGCTGGTCTTGAACTTGCGGTGAATCTCCTGCCTTAGTCACCCAAGTGCTGGGAGTACAGGTGTGTGTCACCACGCCAGACTGCGACTTCTCATCCATGTGAAGGAACAGCCTGCCTTTCTCACTTTCAGGATTCAGGATGTTTTTCTAACACTAATACTCTTCTTGCTGCCCATGCCAGATCAAAACCAAGTGCTCAGAGATCCAGGCCCCTTCAGTGGGCTCTCAAGAAAGACCGAAAACCAACACAGGACAGACAGGATGTAGAGCATTCCCAAGAGCTGAGCCAGGTTCATAGGGCAATAATGCTAGAATCGAACCTTTACAGTGATATGGAGTTTTGGGCTTTCTAATTGAAGTATCTGCTTGTAGTCATGCTTGGAGACTGAGGCAGGAGGACTGCAAGGTTGAGGCCATCCTAGGCAACTTAGTGAGACCCTATCTCAAAATAAAAATTATGAAAGAGCTAGGGAGGTAGCTCAGTGGTAGAGTGCTTGCCTAGCATGTACCAGGCCCTAGAATTAATCCCTAGTACTGAAAAGAAAGACAGAAAAGGAAGAAAGAAAAGGAAATAAATTAATTTATTAATTAATTAAATTATTAATTCCAAAGACTTTAGATGACTAAATCGTGTGGATAAGATGTCAAGCTTACCAACAGTGAGAGTCGAGCAGTCTACACAAGGGCTCCTCAGTCTCAGAATTACTGATGTTTAGTTTGGAAAATTCTCTGCTATGAAGGCTGTCTTGTGTACTCTAGGACATGCAACAGCATCCCTGCTCTTTAGCCACCAGATGCCAGTAAGCGACTCCCCAGATGTGACAAACAAAAGTATCTCTAGACATCGTCACGTGTCCCCTCCAGGCCAAGATCACTCCCAGTTGAACCTCTGCTCTCTGAACCTTGGTTCCAGTTCTGTTACAACCTAAAATGTCACAGTTTGGTAAATTTCTTATTATATTTTTCGTTTTTCTCTTCTTTTACCCTCAGCCCTAGAAGAATCATTCCAAACACATCCTTTGACAGACAGTGTTCTACACGTAACAGGATGGGCAGAATTTGGTGAAGAGCATTGTTTTGTGCCCTTCCTGCTTTATGGCTGGCTGACTTACGCTCAAACTCCACGGCAGAGCACCTGGCTGGAAGAGATCTGATGAGAACCACATTGTTTGGTTCATGGACTGTGATTTACACCCCCAAGATACTGGATTTTAATTTGTTATATCTGCCTATTAAACTCTGCCTTCCTCCTCCCCTTTCTTAGGATGAAAAGCAGATTATTTAGTGCACAATCTGAAAATCTGCCAGTTATTAAATTTTCCTTTTCGTTTAGTTTTGAAGCTTTTATGCCTCTGAAACTTATTTACATGCTGTATATATTAAATAAAATGCAATCCATAGTACTCACAGGATTCAAAAAATGATGAGGTACTCTTCCCATGGTCTCAAAGCAAAGTCTGGCTCCTCCGAAGAGGGAGACATATAGCACTGGTCTACAACTTAGGAATGAACCTTCCCAGAAGCAGCCACTTACACCAATATTCAGAAAGTATATAAAACGCAGAAAGAAGAATTGATTCCACAGTGTTCTAAGTCCTCTATGCATCGTCAGCATGAAATGTGGTACTGACGTTTAATGCAATAAAATATGGTCCTGTGAGATTCTAATGATAAAAACACAAATGTTTATTATTGTTATATATTGCATATTTATGTTCAGAGAGATTAAATAATTTTTTCAAAAGCCAAATGCCAACCAAGTGGCAGAACTGGAATTTGACTCCACTGGGAATCAGCCCATTGCTCATGCTGGAGCTGCCTTAGTAGTTTACCGGATTCTCTGATCAAGTGCCTGAGGCCAAAGTTGTTTAACATTAAGCTCGTACCTTGGGGGCAAACTAAGATAAAGTGCAGTCTCTTCTGAGGCTTGTTAAAATTCCATCTAAGCAGATCCTTTAGTTATTTTTATTTTTCTTTCTGTTTTTCAAATGTGTTTAATTAATACAGAATAACTGTACATATTTCTGGGGCCATATGGTATTTTGATACAAGTATACATTATACAATGTTCAAATCAGGATAAACACATCTATCTCCTCAAACACATCATTCTTTTGCAGTGAGAAATTTCAAAAGGCTTTCTTTTGAAATACACAGTACGTTAGCTTTATTTATAGTCACCCGACTATAACAGAACACCAAGATTTAATTCTAACTATAACTTCATACTCATTGGTCAAAATTTCTCCTTTATGCCCTTACATGTTTTTGTTCTACTAATTAATTTTTAGAGAAATCCCACTCTCAAGTTCATGGAGATTAGTAGCTAAATACCACTTTGGTGAGCAAACTAGTAAAGAACAGCACTTTACAGGTGTCTGGTCCATCCCCTGCTTTCTGCCTCTCTCTTGTCCACCATTTAATCTACGACTTTGACTACTCCAAGCCCACCTCTCACTGTCCCAATCTCAAGTTTGTGAGTCACCTGCAGTCCCTACGGCATTCTGGGATGCTCCTAGCGTCTATTGGGCTCAGGTGTCCATTTCTCAACATATTTACCAAGTGTATGCAACTCCTGTAGGCGCTGGAATAGCAGTGATGAGCGAGAAAGCTTCTGCCCTCGTGAAACTTACAGTCTCGGAAGAGACAGGTGTGAATGAAGAAATGATTCTGCATGTCAGATTGTGATAAAGGCTTTGGTAATAAAAAAAATTATACTGGGAGAGAAATTAATGAGTTCTGGAATAGAGGAAGGTCCTGGAAGTTTAAGAAGGGTAGTTAAGAAGGCCTCACTGACATGTCAGGCTTTGAGAAAAATCCACCGAGATGAGAGAGTGGCCATAGTGAGGCAGCCGCATGGCATACACTGAATGAACAAAGCAGAGAACAGTACCTGTATTCATTTATCTCTTGCTGCTGGGTCAAATACCCGACACCCAAAGTTAAGGCAAGAACAGTTTACTTTAGCTCATAGTTTGTAGCATATCAGTCCATAGTCAGTTGGTTCCAAGGCAGAGCGGCATGGCAGAGGAGAAACAGCCTATGGCAGGGTAGGCAGAATGCAGCAGCAGGAAGCCTTCTGGACTTTTAGCCCATATAGGCCATAAGCCTGTGGGGAGGTTCCACCCACACCCAGTTTGGGCCTTCCCACTATCCACTCCTAAAACTATGCTAAACCAATTCGTGGACTAACCCAGTACCATACACTCTTAATCCCCGTATCACATACCCATGATCCAGCCACTTCCCAAAAGCCCCACCTATGAGTGCATGAGGCTTTGGGAAAACATCTAGATACGGTTATAACAGTACCTTAGATAGGTGAGAGTCACTGGAAGCACATTATGTATGTTGAAGCTTCTTATATGACAGCCTTATGATGACTGGGACATTTACTGTGGACATTTTCTGTGTCTTTGGTAAGTCAGAGGTTCGGCTTAACATAGTCTTAGTCCATTCCTGCAGCTATAACCCCACACCTGAGCCTGAGTAATTTGTATACAATAGAAATTCATTTCTCACAATTTTGGAGGCTGGCAAGTACAAGATCAAGGTGCTGACTCGTTTGGCATCTGATGAGAATTCATTCTCAGATTCCAAGATGGTCCTTTGAGCACTGCTTCCTCTTTTGAAGATAAACTGGGCTGAAATGAACCCAGTCCCTTAGGCCCTTTTTCAATGACCCTAATTCCATCTAGAATGGCTTTGCCCTCTTGACTTTACCACCTCCTAAACTCTTCCTCTTAATACTTTCATACTGGCAATTAAGTTTCTAATAGGGATTTGAGAAGACCCAATCAGACCACAGCACATAGCAGACTGATCTCTGTCCAAAGGGCCAAAAAGCTCCAGGAAATACAAGTGGGAACCCCAGAGGAGTGCCTGGTCTTAGTGGGACTCCAGCAGCTGCTACCATCAGGAATATGGTACCAAGACCTAACTTTACACAACCCCTGCCAGCTGTGCCTTGCAGGCCACCAGTGTCGCACCATTACTGTCACACAGCGCATGTCTCTTGAAGCAATCATTAAGGGAAACCACTGCAATGTGGCATTTCTGAGAAATGTTATGAACAGCATTCGTGTTCTAAACAGCAGTAAGGGTTTCAGCACAAGCCCCCACCGATTCTCCATCTCACGGGTGGATCAGAAGTTTGAGTTCATTCTCTGTAATGCGCTATGCAACTACCAGTGTTTTGAAAAATGATGCTTCCAAAATTCTGTTTCCCCGAGATGACTGTATCCTCCTAAGGTTAATGAGGCTCTTCTTGCCTCCGTAACTCTTCCTAGGTTTCTTCAACAAGAGCTGCTAATTTAACTGAGCAGGAGTAAACCTATATATTAAATTTCCTTAACTGTCACCAGAAAGGATTGCTATATTTAAATGCAGATGTAAACAACAAAGAAAAAGGGAACTTTGTTTAAAAATGGGCCAGAGTTAAGCACAAAAGTGGGGAGGATTTTCTGTTGGCTTTAACTGGGGAAATGCTGAATATGCAGTGATTTTTTTTACATTAATAATAATAGGAAACGGTAGATAGTGGCACCTCAGCACAATTCTAATTTAATGAGAAACAATAAAATAGTTTTCCAAAGGGGCCTATTTAGATCCAAGAAAGGGGAATATTAAAGTTTCAAGATTTATTCTACTTTCGTTAAGGTATGCTGATACACATTTTCTATGGCTATATTCTACCCACTGATTAGATCTCTGTCTTTATAATTTTCTTACTTGTAAGGGAATTAGATTGGTATTTTCCAGGCCAAATAACTTTTAGACAAAGTATTTAAACTGAATCAATTCATTTTCAACACAAGTAAGGTAGACCAAAATCCTATATCACTCAGACAGCCCTATGAGGCAAATTCTTAATATATTTAGATATTATTAACTGCAAAATCACTGGAGTCAACTATTAAGAAATGGCTTTTAGGGGGAAAGTGGATATACATAAAACTCCTGGCAGAGTACTGCCTTTGAATTAAGCTCCCTTTTGCCTTTCTTTGTTTATGTGTCTTTTTTTTTTCAAACTTATTATACACGCTAACCAATACATACGATTCACTGCAATGTTCAAGCGGTATGCTGTGGGAAGTTGGAGATGATGACAACGAAGACAGCGATGATGATGATGCTAGAAGATGAAATGGCAATCGTCGCTGACCTTAATTGAGCCATTTTTTTAAAGTATGGGACACTGAGCACACTGTCTCCCTTGCTGAACTGAACCCCAACATCCACATGTGCCCAGACCTGTGCCATATGTGTAAAGTCCTTCTTGATACCTTACACTGCTACTATGCATGAAGAAAATGACCTTCTGAGAAGCGGAGCAAGCAAGCCAAAGTCATCTATCGAGACCTAGGGAGGAGAGTCCAGGGGCAGCCCTGCCTGGGGAATATTGGAGTCTCCCCCAGGCACTGCACATCTGCACCACAACTCCTCTTGTGAGGCTCGGACTGGGAATTGGTGAGAAGATATTTTCTGGTGTTTACTAAGCACATACTATACTCTGGGCTTTGTTCAAAGCCCTTTACTCCTATTGCGGTCTTTAGTCATATTAAGTGCATGAGGAGGCAGCACTGTTGCCCACACCTCACAGAAGAGTAACAGCTGAGGGTCAGGGAGCTCTCTGTCCACAACCACCGGTCTGTACATGGTGAAGGGTGGGCTTGAGGGGGAAAGTTTAACTCAGAACTCCAGTCTCAGCTGCTATTGCATTCTGTCTGTCCTATTGTATTCTAACAACTCTGTACCCTTCAACAGATCACACGGGCTGGAGGAAAAAAGACACAAAGGGAGCGACTATAGACCAAAAAAAGACTTCTTTGAGGGACACTCGGAATATGACACAGAATTTTTTTCTGTCCTGTAAACAGGGAGGGGGGACGGGGGCTGACAGAAGTAGATGTCCCACCCTGGAAGCAGGGCTTTGGAAGAGATTGGATTTGATTTTGAAGAATAAAAGAATGATACTGTGTGTGCAGTCACAATGCACACCTGCACTGCACTGCTTACAGAGGCGCTGAGCCTGCCTTCCAGAAGCAGAACTCTCATGTGGATGCTGGGAGACAGGAGCGGCACAGAGTACACAGAACTTTCGGTGAGAGGAGGCCACGGGACACCGCTGACATTGCAGTGGAACTCGGTGCCAGTGTTTTGTCTGCCAGGAAAGCACCAGGCCTTTTTCAGCTCTTGTCAAGGGAGAGGTCTGCTCCACACTCGAAAGGAGCCAAAGAAAATTCAAAGGCAGGTGCATGTGCCCAGTGCTGCCCTTGCACGAGCTCTGTCTAGAGCTGCTTAGAAGATGGCACTGAACGGCAGAGCCCTAAGCTATCGGGAAACCCCAGAGATCCAGAACACAAGAAGCAGCAGCAAGGAGAGCAGAGAGGGAAAGCTGAGAACACGCTCCAGAAGCCACAGGGCACAGCTTTCCAAAAGGCTCCTGTGTTGAGTCGGAGGCTCTGAAGAGCACACAGAAGCCGATGGTTAGTTGGTTAGTTATTAACCAGGTGTGGCTCAGCCTTTCTGCAAAACATTTTCTTCATCTGCACAATTAAGGGATTGCAGATTTAATGCCCCCAGCAGTTGTTATCCCTGCTGTGATGGGATCTGAGAAAAAGATTAAGATGCGCACCCTCATTAACCAATTAGTGCCCTGTGAAAGGGCTGGAGGCAACTCGCTAAGGCCCTTTTTGGCTCTTCCACCCCTTGCTATGTGAGGACACTGGGTCTGCCCCAGAGGACTCGGAGTTGGAGGTACCATCTGGAAACAAATCCAAATTTTCATCAAAGACTAAATATATCGGCAGCCTGATCTTGTCCTTCCTAGACTCACCTCTATGGAAAAATATCTTGTTTATTGATTATCAGTCTCAAATATTTTGTTGCAACAGCATGAACAGACTAAGACAAAAACTAAGAATGGCCCAACTTCTCCGGGCTGCTCTGATGCTTAGTTAAGTTTGGAAGCCTTCAGCCCTCTGCAAAGGCATCCAGAAAGCACTCAACCATCACGCCCACGAGTAGCATCAGTGTTTAGGTTTGTCAATACAAAGAGCTACATTTGCATATTCCTCTTTTAAAGGATGCTCACCTACCAGTAATCAAAGTGGAAGGAAGGAGAAGAAAGAAATCAGCAGTGGCAACGGGGTAAATTCCACAAGGCATCTTCCTTTTGTATCCTCGTGTTTCACCTGTGCTGTGCAAAGGTGCCAGGCAGTGGTCCACTCTGGTAGTTGGAAATGAGTCCCTGATCAGAGGAGATGCATAAACGAATAAATGTGCTGCAATGTAAGACCCAAGTCCAGTTTATAATCTGGCCACTTCTTGTCCCTGGGGGATAAGTGTCAACCTGATATCTATACAACATCTGTGCTGAGTTTCAAAAGCTGAAAGAGGGACTGGCTCTAACCACATGCGCGGCAGCATATCTGAGCTCCACCGAGGGCCCTTCTCTGTGATGCCCCGACTCTGTGCTTCTTGCAACCATCTCAGCAAATGACTGCAGGAGCGACGACAGCGCACAGTCACCCTTTACTCATGACGTGCCAGGCGTCAGGCTAATCGCTTCTCATAAAGCCCAGAAGAGTGGACATCACTCAGAACCAAGACTGTAAATCACCAGTGGGCTCTTGTTCTTTCTCCATCTTCTGTTCTCAGGTAGTCACCAACTAAATTCTTCCTGGGAAAATTGAAAGATTCTTCTTGCTGGGCGCTTACCCTTGATTGTTTGCTTAAACGTCACGTGATTTGCCACTACATTTATAATAGAGTCTGAATTTCTTCGAATGGCCCCCTGAGGGAAGCCCCACCACATGGTTTGGCTCCTCTACGCCTTCCATTTTCAGCTCCTAAACCCCAATCTCCCACAACCTCTTTTTACCAGAAGAACCTACTAGTTTGTCCTCACCTCAGGACCTTTGCACTTGCAGTGCACCCTCTCTGCTTAGAAGACTTCTCCTGGGTCTTCCTTCTCCTCACTCGCTACTTAACGGCAACTCTCAAATCTTCGCCAACAGTCCTGTCTGCAGGGAAAATGACGCACTCCCAGTATGCGTTCCAGCTGCTGTTTCTCTTCCAAAGTCCCAGTCACACTGGCTTTATCCCTCAGAGAACCATTGCTGACCATTTGCCAATGTGCCACTACTTACTTATATTCTCCACCGGCCACCATCCAACATGGGTCTGTCATTCTTAGATCATTTTTGTCTGTGTATCATTTACTTGGTATTAACTCTCTCTTCTTAGTGTGCAACCTGAAGACATTATCCAAACCATGTATTACAACATTCCTAACACGCAGAAGCACACGCTGAAGTTTCAAATTTCTTGTCGAAAGGATAAATTAATTCAATGAACTTTTTTTTTTTTGCCCACTTTAAGATTTTGAATCTCCCTGCAGAGGTCTTTCGTGGTTAAGATATTTTCAACCTAGAATTTTCTAGTAGCTACCGCTTCAAGAACTATCAAAACTGACAGTGTACGTCTGCCTTACCAGTCACCAATTAAGAACCGGAATGATGATTTAAAACATCATTTACCAGTTTCCCTACTCTATAATATCTGTTTGGAAATTGTGAAGAGTTCACCCTTGTCTCTTTTCATTGCAGAGTTCTGTGTAGAGAAATGTCTCCCTCCTGAAGGGCACTTACTGTAGAATCCCTTTGTTAAGATAACAGGACCATCTGGCCCCATCCATCTTGCTGCAATTTGATCCTGGGTTAATTGCACCCTGTCAGTAGCCATGATTGACACTGTATGTTTTCTCTCTTCACCGAGACTAGTTCATTATGGAGGCAGCTTTTCGAAGACTCAAATTCTTGAAGACCTTTTCACAGTTGCTTGAATTGGACCAAGGACTTTGGGGAAGATTTTCCTGGGGACTCCTGGGATCAGTACCTCACCAAAAGTAAGATGATACAGGAGAAGTTGGTCACAACAGGAAAGAAGCAATCAATCCTGTGGGGAGTTGACAAGCAGCATGCAATGGACAAAGGAAGAGAAGAGCAATTAAACAATCATTCTGATTGATTATCCAAGCATGCTGGATAATGTCAATGGGGAAACGCCACTTAACGCAAGCATGGCAGACCCGAAGGGTGTAGATATGGGATCGCAAACTCTAGTCCCGCAGAAACTAAGCAAGAAAAGTAAATAGCAAGGCAAATGGAGTACAAAGTAAACAGGAAGGGCACTGTGGCAAAATGAATTATCATGTTCCCCTTTTAGAGGGGAAATACATACCCATCCCCAGCAAATTTTTGCCAAAAAAAAAAAAAAAGGAACCAGTGAAATGTGAAACCAGTCATGGATATTGTCAGTTGCCTCCCAACATCTTATTCTTCCCTTCTTTTGTCCTTGTAACCCTCTTCCCCTATATGATTCAAGATAGGCTGGTGCAGTTTCCATTCTATTCTCCACATTGGTTTCAGCCAATTAGGAAAAATCCACTCCTTATCCAGAGATTAATATAAGGATAAGGCACTTTATCCAATTCTACCCAATGAGACCTGAAGGCCACCTGAGTAACCAGACTTCCAAAGACAGAAACGGAAAGAGGCAGCATTGCTGTGTGGAGCTGGGGTGGTGGAAGCCACTGCTGCCATCTTGTTTCCTATGCCCAACATATCTGGAGAATGGGCAGCAAACCCCTGTAACTCCAGGCCTGTACCCAACCTCCAGACTGTGTTATGCGAAAATAAATTTTCTCTTTGTTGAAGCCAGTCTGAAGGAGATTTAATCTTTACTTACAGATAAAAGTTCTCCCAGTGACCCACCAATCTTTCAACTTTTAAGAGAAGTGGAAAATGTTATCCTTAATGCAGCCACCAATTTCTAAATATTGCAAGAGTTTTGGTTAAAACAAACAGACCTCAGTGGGATGGACATGGCCAATGTTTTTTTTGTTTTGTTTTGTTTTGTTTTTTTCCAATTCAGGAGCTACCTTCTCACCTTTCCAGTTCATGGCGCAGTTTATTTCAAATTGCACATCCCGGGGAGGTTCTAAATTCCTGTAACTTTGTACATAGCTTCACTGTTAATCAAGAGAGTACTCATGCCTGCCTGACTCTTGGAGCTTCTGTTTCTATATAGTTTAGATTATCAATATCAAAATACATTATAGTATGGTACTCAGCAGAAGAGTTTTGAGGCTGCTGGAGAGAAGGCCTTCAGAAATGAATGGTTTATTAATTAAGTTTCTTTGCCAGAAAAAAAAAGGTCATGAAAGTGTGAAAATAGTTACTTTAATAAAGTCCAGCAAAACCAATAAATTGAATCACTATGTATATTAACATGGTTATTTCTGCAAACACGATCCAGTCTTGCCTTCCAGCTCTGCTGACAGCTTATTCTTTTCTGTAAAACACTCCTTCTTCCCCCCTTTCTCATTCTTATTTACCTAAAGTTGACCTAAGTAAAGCTACTCTCTTGTAAGACGCTGTCCCTAACTGCGAATGTTCAAAGCTCTTCTTTCTGTATGGTTGGCCCATCCAATATGCAGAATCATCTGGAACCATTTGTTTGTTGAGTAGTAGAGTTTTCACTCCAGGGCCAGAATTCCTGGGTCTGAGCTTTAAAAACTAGAGGCTATTTGCTCCTCCAGTGACTGTTCTGTACACTATAGTCAGGCAATGGAGTTTCAATGTGCTCACACTTACACCGTCATAGTGGAGTTTTGACTCAATGCCTGAGATTATTTTTCTAGTATTCTTTCCAAAGAAGTCACGTATCTCAACTAAATTACAAGCTCCTGGAAAGTAAAGGCCTCTGTGATTGCTACAGTTCAGGTATCAGTAAGCTTTCCTATCGCTGAGACACAATGCCCAAAATCCACAACTTAAAGGAGGAGAGGTTTAATTGGGCTCACGTTTTCTGAGGGTTGTGTCTGAGGTCAGCTGGCTCCAAGGCAGGAGCTGTGTGGCAGAAGAACGAGATGGAGCAAGATGCTTAGTTCATGGTGACCAGAAAGTAGGGCAGGGGAACAGTGCCGGAGAGGAAAGAGTGGGGAACAAAGACAGACCCCAAGTCGAGCCTCCACGATCCACCCAGACGAAGCCAGAAGTGTGCTCCGCCAATGCCCTGGGCACACCTCACAGCCAATCAAATTGACACTCCACTTCACCATAACTGCCAAGGTTCCAGTCTGGACATCGCCCAAAGGCCTGTGTATTAAAAGCTTGATCACTGGCCTATGGTGCTCGTGGGAGAGCATGAAACCTTCAGTGGGTAGGATCTAGTGGGAGGAAGTTAGGTCACTGCGGCATGCCCTGGAAGGCCGTCTTGGGAGCCCAGTCCCTGTTTGTCTCCCTTTTTGTTTCCCAGCCTCCCTGCCACATGCTCCCCCTACTAATACTGTATTGTACCACCACAGACCCAGGGCAACACCGCCAAGTGACCACTGATGGAAACTTCTGACATTAGGAACCACCATACCCTCTCCTTCTTTTAGGTAGCTTATTCAGGTAACTTGTTTCATAACAGAAAGCTAACTAACACAGTTATACTTTCATATTCTATTTATCCTCTCTGAGTGGCAGTCTCCTTGTATATAAAATGTGGGTTTATAGCTCTTGCTCGAGGATAAATTAGAGAATAAGAAGATCAAAGTACACTGATCCATATCTATGTACAAAGACGCTGTTCTCAGTTTTAGACATCTTACTTCATTCCATTTAGTCTTCAAAACAACTCATCCCCTCCTTACCAAGGAGGACCCTGTAGGGTAAAGGTCTGAGAAGGTCCACACAGCTTGTACAGGCAGAGCCCGATGTGGAAGCTATGGTCATTTCACTTCGAAGTCTGTTCCTTTACTCTTACTTTGAAATCTGCCCCAGTACAAATGGCTGGTGACTTGCACGTTTCTCGTGTCACCCCAACAACACACTAGTGCCCAGAAAATGTGTTTCAATGTTCAGCTTAGACTTTGGAGCCAGAGGAAAAGTGTTTCACACTTCTTATAAGAAGAAGAACCCATCACATGTTGGAATCAGAGTTTACCCCAGTCTACAGCCTGAGTCTCACCTCGGAGAGCATTGAGTCCTCATGGATGGAAACAAAGGAGGCCGAAGCTCTGCTTGAAACAGAAGCCAGCACTGGAGGCAGCAGCAGCCCAGGCTGGGGTGGGGGAACCCCCAGGCTCATTCATCCCTGGCTGTGTTCTCAGCCTGGCTGTCCAGAACATTCACCTGGGAAGTCGTATTTCAACTAAATGCCCATGTTCCAGCCCCTGGAGGATTTGATCTTATTATTCTAGGTCCTTACAGGCCCAGGAAAGTTTTAAAAGCTGCCCAGGTCACTGTGATCTGGATGCAGGTAAGAAATATGTCTGGTAACAGGCTGATTCCCAGCTCTGACCCCTTCGTAGCCTGCCCTGCAACCTGCTGCCTGACCCTTTCTCCTCATCAATGGGCCAGGGCTCAGGGTCCAGCATATAGTAGGCACTGCAGAAAGAGCTGTTGAAAAGGAGTGACAAGGAAGTGAATTTTGAAATTTGCTAAATGAACGTGCCTTGTTCGGCCTATTTCTAACCCCACCACTCTCTCGATCACCCTCAACGACCAATAGTTCTTTCTCATTGCTCTACTTGTCAAAACAGGCAGGAAAACTGGAATCCTTTCTCTAAGCAGGTCCAAGTCAATGGGAACGCGCCTAAATATTACAACATTTAGGCTTCACTCGCTCAGCCCTAACATCATGCTGTGCTGGGAGAACATTCTCATGGGTTTGGCTTCCTCCCTGTTCTGGGGTAGAGCCCCCGGAACTTTTTATCTAGGCTATTGTGTCTTCCTCTAGGGCAGAGGACAGACTGGTTCTTGGTCAGTATAAAAGAGATGATGTCTCCCTTCAGGATGAAGGTGGGATGGGTTTGTGGCAGCCTTCTTTATCAAAGACTGAGTTTCCTAGACCCGGGACTCACTGCATCCATGTGTTGCTTCTAACTGCGTGCCATGGGAGGAGCAAGGAGATCTGCGCTTCCTGTTGTGATGTGTGTAGTAAAGTCTAATAAAGTCCTGTGTCTCGAACCAGGAGTCTCACGTCTTCCTCCACCATCCAAGAATGGTGACAGGCTAACTGGACAGTTTGCGAGGAGCATAAAAATCTTCATAGTTCTTGACAAAGCCCCTACGTCCAGATTTTACTCTGCGAAGCTTTCTGCAGCCTCCATGCCTGCTTTTCCTTATGAGGTTAGAGCTCTAGCAGTAACCTGCTGGTGCCAGTTGCCAGATCTTGCTCACTAGACTCAAAGTTATTTAAAAGAAATAGGAAACAAGTGATACTTCCTAATAGAGCTGGTGCTGGTCAAATGAAGTCCTCTTTCCTTGATCTGCATACCTTCCCTTCTGTACCCCAGCTTGCACACACGGTCTCTCCACCAGACATACTTAACAGCCATGCTGCCTCTTGGCCCCAGAACTTCACCCTCGGTCTTCCTTCTTCAATCTGGAATGATTTTTCTCTCTCATTTTTCCAAGATTCCCTCATGCATTTTATTCAGGTCTCTGCCTCTATTATATTATCATATTATCGTATGTAATAAGATGTGTTAATGGAGAGAGAAAGAGGGAGGGGGGAGAGAGAGATTTGCTCTTATCCCTTCTATTAGTTAGTTTTCATGTTGAAGCTCCTGACCTACAACACTCAACACACGCAACTTAAAGGAGAGATTGAATTTAGCTCATGGTTTTAGTGGCTTCAGTCCATGGTCAGCTTGTTCCAAGGCAAAAACATCATGGAGGAAGGGCCTGGCAGAGCATGGCAGCCAGGAAGCAGAGAGAAAAGGGAGGAGCCTGGTAGGAGAGAAGCCATCCAAAGGTGTGCCCCAGGTAACACACCTCTTGCAGCCTGGCCCCACCTCCTAACAGCACATCTAGTTATGAACTCTCCAGTGGATCAATCCACTGAAGTGTACAGCACTCCAGGATCCAATCGAGCCCCACCTCTGAATCGAGAAGACATTCTCGATCTAAATCATAACAAATCTGCTCCCAGACACAGAGCTGCTAAAGCCCTAGGAACCCCCAGAGTGATGAGTGCCTTCTGCATGACAATGACATGACGTGACTGGTGGTGGCTGGTGACCCTTAGATAGCTTCCCAAACTAGGGCTGGTCACCGGAAAGACCAAGGCACAAGTGGAGGGATGGGTTTTCAGCCCTACCCTCCAAATTCCCTGGAGGAGAGGAAGGGTAAAGGCTGAGCTGATCACCAGTGGCCAATGATTTCATAAAACTGTCAATGTAACGAAGCTTCCACGAAAGACCCGAAGGACAGGTTCAGGTAGCCCCAGGCAGCTGAACACCTGGAGGTTCCCACTGGATAGTGGGCCTAGAGAGGGCCTGGATGCTTCTCAGCTGGTTGCTCATCTGTTTCCTCTGTAATGTCCTTCATAAACATAACTAAAATGTCTCTCTGAAATCTGACAGCTGCGTCATCAGGATAATCAAACCTGTGGAGGGGTTCATGGGATACCCCTAGTTTATAGCCAGTCAGGCAGAAGCACAGGTGACAGCTGCTACTGCACTTGCAGTGGTGTCTGCCTTGGAGGTGCAGTGGGCGAGCACAGCCTCATGAGACGGGGCCCTTACTTAGCCTGTGAGATCTGACACTACCTCTGGGTAGATAATACCCAAATGGAATGATCCAGCTGTTACCCACTGGAAAATCGCTTGCTGTGTGGCATCGTAAAGTCTCACGATTTTATACTGCCATAAAAAGTGTACATTCAAACACAAGTTTAACTTTCTCATACCCCAAGTTGGGCTCAGTCCCCCTTGACATAGTTTCTAATCCTACGCCTCCCCCATAGCCAAGGGGGCCAGACAGAATGTAGAAGCATCGCCCCAATCCAGCACACTGGGATGGTGGTTTTCCCACCAAACTCTTAAAGTGGGCAATTCAAACAACTGCCCTCACACTTAAAGCAATCCACAGCTGATTTTAT
>NW_022900934.1:9413120-9417714 GCF_012274545.1 Fukomys damarensis
GAGAGATACACATATATATCATATACATATAGATATAGATCCTATTCTGTCTCTCTCTCGCTCTCTCTCTCTCTCTCTCCCTCGCTCTCCCCCTCCCTCCTGCTCCCTGACTCTGTCCCTCTCCCCAGCTGTCCGATTCTTAGCTCCTACCTTGCCTGACCTGGGGGTGGAAGACAGTCTTCCTGATTCTCTGTACGCTCCCCACCGCTCCCTGCCCAGGCGCTGGACGTACGAATTTGACTGCTGTCCTGGTGGTAGACTGATACTGAATTTGGGCTTCCATCAGCAGAATCAGGGTCTGCCCCGCACTGGAGAGAACACAGCCTCAGGCTTCCAGCACCAGAGCGCTGGTCAGACAGGACTAAACTGGAGGCAAAACATGTGCCGGTGTAAACAAGCCCCTGCTCACGTGTCAGACACTTAGGCATCAGGTCACCTGCCAGGTGAAAGAAATATCCTCTGAGAGGCCCCCGCACCCAGCACCCCTGCATTTCCTGTTCGGGCAGATTCTGGAAGGCCAATTTAGCTGAGAGGTATAAAAACAATGGAGAAAGAAAAACCCCACATCTGGTGTCAGAGGGTTGTACTGAGAGGTGTGCGGTGTTAGGAGAGAAGGAAAAACACTTTAGCTGTTCCCAACCTCCTATGGCTTTCTGTGACAAATAAACTCCACAGGGGTCTTCACCTTTTTTGTTCACTGCTCTGCTGTGTCCTGGACAGAGTGTGACAGTGCACACGTGCTCAGTAAATATTTGCAGAATCAGCAGATGAATTAAAGGACCAAAGTACTTAGCACAGAGCGTCACACACAGAAAGAAGGTGGTTGGTAGCTGCAGTAGCTGCCATAAATGGAACCGTTGTGGGTTACAAGTTTTAGTCAGTAACATCCAGTTCAGAAAATATCACATTCCTTTCATTCTGAGGACAGAGTTTAACCTGTTCCAAGCCCTCTAGGTGGGCCTGGAGGGAAACTCCAACCCAGGCACTGGGAGGGGAATCTCTAAACCTCCCTGGAGTCATGCATGAAGCCTGGGAGGAGGATGGAGTTCAAAACATTCAGGGAAAGGACCTTTGCTTTCATCACTGTAGATGCATGCTGAGTCCCCACTGTAAGGGACGGGCTGTGGAGCTCTGCATAGCCCCCTGAGGTGAGTTCTAGCTGGGTACAGGGCTCTGCAAAGGATGGGCTGCCCCGTTCTACCAGCAAAATTGCAAACCCACATCCCCTTCTCCAACTGCTCTCCCTCACCCATCTCCACCTTCCGGAAGTGCTCCTCCCCACCTCCCGCCAGCACTGTACCCTTCAAACGACTTTCAGTTTTCCAAACTTTAAGCTTGGAAAAGTTTGCCGTTGGCCCTACTACACACAAGCTGCTGCAAAAATGCTAAATGAGGCATTTAAACAGACTTGTTGAAATTCAACCAGGCAGATTCAAAGCCTCAGTTCCCTTCCTGTGCATGGCAGGGGAAATACATCAGGGAGAACAAACTACACTGTGGTACCCAATAAATTACCTGCCGCATTAGAATTAGTCGTGTGTGTGTGTGTGTGTGTGTGTGTGTGTGTGTGTGTGTGTGTCCATGCCAGCAGTGCTTGATCCAAGGGAGCTGAATAATCCTTTGTGAAATTCATAAATAAATTGAATTCGCCTAAAGGATGTGCCTCCAAGGACATATCCGCACAGCTGGGTTGACCCTCCACATCCTCCCCCAGCTTCTCAAGACTGGCCCTCTCATTAGGCTCTAGGAGTCAGGAGTTGCTCCCTGGTTTGGGAGGCGATCAGGGCATAATGTTAGAGCCCTCCCCAGCAGCATTAGGGCCCCTTAGAAGAGGAGCCCAGAAGCTAGCTAGCTGTCTTTTCATCGTGTGAGGGTACAGCAAGAACTCAGCCAGAAGGAGCACCCAAACCAGGAATCAGCCATACTGGCATCCAGACTTTCACTCTCCAAAGCTGGGAAAACTAAATTTCTATTTATAAGAAACTCGGTATGGTTCTTGGTGACAGCAGCTCAAATGGACTAGGATAGCATTCTCTCAAAGAAGCAGGAACACTGAGACACACAAACACTCCCACATGGGATAAGGGCAGAGTCGCTCACAGAGCAGGGATGTTAGGCAGTCTCAGAAAGGCTGCTGACCCCATGTGAGATGCTGGAGCTTGGAGCCATGGAGCAGGCATGGGGAGGGCAGATGGACATGCCGTGCTGGAGACGAGCTGGGATGAGCTGGAGCTCCCAAGGATGATCAGAGTTGCCTCTCACAGGCAGATAAGGGGTCCTCCTCTGCAGCAGCCAGCAGCCTTGAGTCTGAGAACCCACTTGGCCCAAGGCTCAGAGAGGTTTCAGCAGGAGCCAGGAGAAGAGAAAGCAAGGGCAGCCCTTCTACTTGTCTGGCCAACAAGGTGGTCCTGTGCCAACACATGTGAGCCACAGAGTGCTCTACCTCCATATTCACCCTCCAAGTCTCCCACAGGAATCCTGGCCATGCCGTCACAGAGAAGAGGACTCTGGGAAACGTAGTTCAGCCTGGCCACACAGGTTCAGCTCTTCTCGCCTTCCTCCCTCAGGTCAAGGTGTGGATGTCCTCATCCATTCACAGCCACAGGGCATCGCATGGTCCCTTGGGGTCTCCCTACTCACTGCCCGTGTCACTTTAATTCTCCCTCTGATGTGTTCTCAGGTTACCCAAGTGGAGGGCACCATCCATCTTCTTCTGGGACCTGGATGAGGAGCATACCTACCTTTGGGGCAGAAGAACACAGCATGACTTGTGAGCTGAGTTATGGCTGTTCCCTGCTGGAAGTGTATTTGTCTAAAAATATTAATTTGAGCATCTCTAAATCAAGCAGCCATGTGCCAGATAAACAGGATACAGAGGTGGGTGCCCTACTGGGTCTTTAGTAAAGACACAGCAAACAAGTGTTTGCTCTATACAACCTAGTGGAGTAGGCACATAAATTTGTGATGTTCTTTAACTTCCCAGAATCTTTCGAAGAAATGTTAATTGTGTCTTATAAAACATGGTTATGATGCTGCATCTCCAAAGTTATAGTTTATCTTTGTCTCTCTTTCAGGTGTATCCCTCTGAATAAAACAATGGAGTTATATTGAGCTCCAGCTGCTACCCCAGTGCCTGTACACTATGGTTCTTTCCACACAGTGTCTCACTTCATTCTCACCCAGTGATGCAAGATGTGTACAAATGATTGCCATCTCAGGAACAACAGAAAGCAGTGAAGCTAGGAGAGGAAAAATGAGCAGCCCAAGGACACACAACTAATAAAGGAAGGCGGTAGGATTTTCATTTTTGGTCTTAGTTCCACGGCAGCGAGAAATCGTGCCCCACGCTTTACTTTCCTAACTGTCACACCAGCCAGGAGGGGTAGATTTTTGTTACTACCCATCCTTTTATGCAAGAGGAGACTTCGGGTTAGAGAAGTCTCAAAGATATTAAGCAAAAGAGTCCACTGAACCTGTTCAGCCCGGTCCCAAAGCCCACCCTCTGTACACGGCAGCAGAACCTATGAAACATGCATGATGTTTGTTGAGGCGGTGTTTTAATCCTGAATATCTCTCTCCATAGATACAGTGAGGTCTACGTACCTGTGGAGATATAGCCCCCCACACACTCTAAGACATCCTACCCAATGCTTCTAGCTGTCCCACTTCCAGGTTTGAATTGTTCGCCTCTCCCAGCCTCCATTAACCAAGTTTGGGGAGGAAAGCCAGCTGCCATGTAAGTCTCGATGAGTATAAAGTCTCTTTATTACTATTATTATTCCCCTAATGGTCTGTGCAGTATCGTACATAACTTTTTAGTCCTTCATAAAATTCCGTTGATAAACATTTGACAACTTGTTACAATTTTTAAACTTTCATTGCTGGATCTGTGTCGGCAGGCTGGAATCTAACAGTGTGACTTGAAGACAGTCACGGTAGCTTTCTGGAATGCCATAAAGAATTTTGCAGCCTCTCCCGGCACCTAATTTATGACATGTGCTCTGATGAACGATCAAGATTCACTATTTGCCATTATAAGAAACAGGCCAACCAATTCATAATTTTCAGGCAAGCTGGTTTTAACAGCCCTATTAGTTTTTACAATTCCGACTTTTGTAAGCTTCAATTTGTTATGTTTAGGTTATTCGCTCTGAGGAGTTTGAGGGCCCTTTGCTGGGGTCAGAAAGTCTGCTTTTCCAAAGAGTTTGCAGAGAAAGACGAGGGTGGTGCTCAGAGTTCAATTAAGATAAACTCTGAAAGTGAAGGGGAAAGCTCTGGACACCCGTTCCAGCAGGAAATGCACAGAGCCCTCCACCCCTGATCTGTTTATCAAAAATGTGCGTAATAAACTGGAGATTATTTGTGTTGTGGTCTACAGGTTAAACTACAATTCTCCAAATGCTAAATAGGATTCCGTTTCCAAACGTTACAACATAAATCCCTTTGTCGACTGAGGCCCCACTAACCCGGGAGACTAAGGAAGATACTGCGTAGTTGGAGGGCCAGGGATTTAGCACAATGGTTCTGCTGCCTGCCTCCCAAGTGCAACTCCCAGAGTTCAATCCCCGGTAAAAAAAAAAAAAAAAAAGAAAAA
>NW_022900934.1:9417796-9487030 GCF_012274545.1 Fukomys damarensis
AAAAAAAAAAAAAAAGAAGAAGAAGAAGAAGAAGGCGGGTTTGATTCTGGGCTGGGTCTGTTCAACTGCAAAGGCTTAAAGTGCATTTTATATTTTTGGTCTAAAATAAGCATCAGGCTAGAGATTTGGCTCAGTGGTTCCTCTGCCTGTCTCACAAGGCAAGGGCCCGAGTTCAACCCCCGGTAGCAAGAAAATAAAATAAATAAAATGTGCATTGATATCTACATAGTCCTTACACAGTTGCTCTTTCATGAAACAGACAATTTTTAACACTTAGTAGAGGAATCAGCAAACCACCACCCACAACCCAAACCCAGCATCTTTATATGGCCCTTAAGCTAAGAATAGTTTTCTTTGTTTCTAATCAAAAGAATAATAATATTCCCTGCCATGTGGAAATCATATGAAAATCAAATTTCCAGGGTCCATAAAGATAAAGTATAAAACAGAACAACACTACCCCTATTAAGGGCAGCAGTAAATAAGTCCAACAGTTACCAGAGCTGTGGAGAAAGGTAAATCAGAGCAAAAGAAGGATCGCTATCTTACAGAGAGTGGCTGAGAAGTCCTCCCACATCCATATGCGGAGGGCTCATGGAGGGAGAAGAAGGAGCCCTGTAGGTAGCTGGGAGTAGGGCAGACCAGGAAGAAAGCAAATACAAGGGTCCTGGGGAGACCACTGTGCAGAGCAGGAGGGAGAAGAGGAGGTGCTGACAGGCCGCGTAGGTTTGGGTATTCAGTCCGGGAGAGCAGGGAGCCATTCAGAGATGTGAGAAGCAAAGGGATAGGAATGAAGAGCGCATTGGGGGAGGGCAAAGGCTGAAGTCCAGGGCAAGAATTCAGATGGCTCGGAAGGAGTAGTGTGACTCTAAGGGATGCTTGAGAGGAGCCAACAGAAAAGGGGAAAACGAAGAACAGAAAGACAGATGCCACTTAGGACCTGGAGAAACAACTAAAACATTTGTAAGCATCTCACACATTTTGCTAGGTGAAATCTACACTTTTCATTTCGTGGCGCACTAGTAGTGCCGATGCAAGGAAGTCCATTTGATAATAATATCAGCATCCTTTAAAAGAACCACCCAATTCCCACCAGGAGATTTAGCCTGGTTCAAGATGTGTGCACTATTATTCAGTATTGTGTGTAGAACAACAAAAACTTGAATATCCAACCATGGGGGAAGGATGCACAGCCTCCTACGTATACTTCGATAAGAAGATGGAAAGGAGAAACAGGAAGGGTCTGGAAGTTTCTCTGGGAGGAAGACCAGGCGTAATGGGTGTAAGAGACAGAAGGATCGGAGGCTGCTCCTGAAAGTTGCCTCTGAGATTTCAGCAGTGGAGTCATCCTGGTATTGTGTCCAAAGCCTGTCCAGAAGTTGAAAACGCAAAGTTGTCCACCCTATCTAGTCCAGCAGCTTCCTTTATAATAGGACACCCCTGTTGCTACCCTGAAATGGAGTGAAACAGATCTCCTACTTGGGAATTTTTTTAAAAAGTCACCATAAAGCTCTAACTTTAGTACAAAAGACAATAAAAAAACTTTAATAGTTAATATTTTCATGTGCCTTAGGCTCATCTTTTTATGTAAAATCCCCTGAATGCAAAAGCTTCCGATACAGACTGACACGGTGTCCCGAAGACCTGACTCAGTGCCGGGATGATGCTACCACTAGGGATGTGATTTTTAAAATGGTGAATAAATAAGGCTTGGTAAATTTCCAAGTGATATAGAATATGATTCTTCAGTTTGCATCGGGTGCATTCCAATTGTAACAAAGAATACTGTGTGCTATTTGTGAAATGGAATTCGGTTCCAGGTTAGGTCCAGATAATTATAATCAGGTTTCTCCACTACCTAAGCAGACCCTGGGAAGACGTGCGCCTGAAGAATCGTCCATTGTGCTGGCCTTGCCTGTATATGGCAAGACGGTAAGTAACCCTGGCCTTCAGCCACTCACTTATCCTAGATGCCAGACTTTTCTGATGAATGTTGTCAGAGGTGGAGAGAAAGAATATTGCAATCCAGAAGCCAATGTCTTCAACAAAAGAAGGGGGAGACAATGAGGAAGGTCGTAGCCACGGAGGAAGGAGCAGTGAGGAGCTGGCGAATGTTCAAAACAGCTGCCTCTGACTTGTAAGGTTGGCTCATTTCCATCGTGCAAATACGCCCGCCACGGCCAATTTCCAATTACCAATATGGCGTCACGGAACGCATTATGTGGAATGGATGTGCACTATTAGCAGTTTCAAGGAGCCAGCGGCATGGGGAGAGGTTGGTACAGGCAAATGGTGTGAACGTGAACAGAAACTTCTCTGTGGGGCTGTAGGAGCGAAGTTGCTGCAAATGCATCCTGAATGGAATACACCAACTCAACTTCCCACCCCAGAAGAACACGGGGAGTGGAGACAGAAGCCCCTCCCCTCAATGACGTGAAGACCACCAGGCTGCAACTGAGGTGGGAAGAGAAGAAAGCATCATCCTCCAAAGTGGTCTCGGCAAGGTTTGTTTACCAGGAAACAGAATTCTAGGGGAAAAATTGGAGTGTCGAGAAAAGGAGGTAGAAGAGGGAGCCTGGGTAAGAAAATCTGCAGCACAGGACACATTCTGGGTGTGAGCAGCGGTGACAGCGGGTTCTCCCCATTCCAAACCAAGCCTGACAGCCACAGAAGAGGCAGCATCTCAGTGAATTCATCTTGCACACAGTCATCAAATTATTATAACTTAGCTTCAGCAACTACAGTAGCTGCTCAAAAAACAGATTACTATAGTAGAGCACTGCGAAATATTTTGCACACACAGCAGACGTGGCAAATTTTTGCCACTTCACTGACTTTGTAAAACTGAAAGATCACCCCCTTTGTCTAGTACGGTTTCACTAATTGCATCATTAGCAGAAGGCCATTTGACCAACGTGGAGGAGGCGAAAGCCACTTTTTCTATATTTTAAGTGGAAATGCAAGTTAATATAGAAAAATGTTCATGGCTACGACTTGCAGAGCCCATAGAAGAGGAAATGGCTAAGTATTCCGTAAACACCATCTTTAAAAAGAAAAAAAAGAAAGAAAATCAAAAGAATTTGCTTCTTCTGGGTGTGACTGGCACGACCGGAAGGCTTTGTAGTGTGGACATTTTGATGAGGATGCAAAGCAGTGGGAAATGCAAAAGCACAAAGGAGAAAGGGCCTGAGGGGAAAGGATGGATGTGAGAGAGCCAAACCTAGATATGGTTGGTTCAGTCACCTGTGCCGCCTCCCCAGAGGCAGACGGTCTCAGGAGGTGGTGAAGTGGGGAACCCGAGTTCACCAACAAACGTTAATGCTCTTGAAAGAAGCACACGTGATTAGCTAATGTGCTCTATGACTGCCCGGAACTTCAGTCCCACCACGTGTATGGGAATAAAGAGTAAAACACGTGGCACAGAAGAAATCTTGTCTAGAAAGTCGTACGCCTGCAGTTAGAGTGCAAAGTACCTAGGAGTGGGTTGAATTCCGTTCTATTCAGGCCCAGTAGAGTCACGGGGTGTGTTTAAATGTGGTCTGCCCACTGCACTGCTGTTGAACTCTGACCAAGGCAGAAACAGGGACTCTGATGCAGAGTGCCGTGCAGGCACCAGTGGAGAAGGAATTTGAAGAGAGCCGCAGGAGTTTGTATGTGAAGATAATAGTGAGGTCGGGTCCAGCTGGAATTCTGCATCCCACACCACCTCACAAGTGATAGAGGACAAGTCTGCTGCCACTCTGAGCTCAGTTCCCTCTTCTGTACCTACGTCCTAGCATTGCTATCAGGACTGTGCCAGGCGGTGCGCAGCGATCGGATCGTTATCACAGCGACCTCTTCCCTCTGCAGTAAGTGGGTGGCTGCTAATGGTGATTCTAATACGAAGAAGATTATCATAAAGGTGCATGCCATGGACAGAAACAGCCATGAGAAAAGCAAATGGGTCAAACTTGAGAGGCCTACAGCCAGCTCTGGTCACTTATTTGATTCAGACAAACTTGGATTGCGATGAGCATTTACTACGCTCAGGTAGGGATCCGACTCCTGCTGCACCTTGCATTTCAGAGGGGGACAGACCGAAAGTAAATAAAAATAAACCCTATTGCAAAGTGCAGTTGTTCTCAAAGTGTAGCCCCCGTACCGGGAACATTAGCATCACTTGGCGTGGTGGCTCCCTTACGGGATCGATTTGCCTGGGTTAAGCAATACTCTGGCGAGGGCCGGGGGGTTAGTTCAGTTGTTCCGCCGCCTCCCTCGCAAGCACAAGGGCCTGATTGTGATCCCCAGTACCAGAAAAAGGAAAAAAAAAAGCACTCTGGTAAAGCATTATTTCTAGGTGTATCTGTGAGGATGCATTTGGATCAGCAGACTGAGAGAGGTTTGCTCTCACCAATGTGAAACGTCACCCAATCTGTCGAGGGCACAATAGATTAAGAAGGTGGAGGAAGAGTGAACTTTCTCCATTTTTGAGCGTGGGCATCCATTTCTCCTGCTCTCAGATGTCAGGAGCTCTGATTCTTGGGTCTTCGGGCTCCAGGATTTGCAATCATTTCCCGAGCCGCCCCCTTCTGCAGCCTTCAACGTTGCTCCGAGAGCGACATCAGCAGCTCCTCTGGTTCCTAGACCTTCGCCCCCCAAACGCACCACAGGTCTTCCTGGTTCTCCACTTACAGCAGCAGATCAGGGAGCATCTTGCATACACACATGCAGAGCAAATCCTTTCAGACCTTTATTTCTGTGAAACTGAAATAAAATTCTATTGTGCTTACGTCACCATTTGGGGAGCCCGCGGTGTTTGATTTTTATCATCACAAGGGGGCAGGGAGGGTGGAGGGGAAAAAAGAACCAGTAATGATCATCATAGTCAGCAGAAGCAATGAAATTGTTAATATCTAACTTTAGCAGTCGGTGGTGTGAGGGTTCCATAAAAACTTCCCAGTTCTATTCTACTGAAGATCTATTGCATTGATTTGTTCAAACGAAGCTTGCAGTCTTTCTCATTTACCAATGTAACCAACCTTGCCTAATCTTGGTGTTCTGTCTTCACTACTGAGTTCCTTGCTGGCATTCCCTGAAATCTAAAAGGAGTCCCCAAACCATTGAGCTAAAGAGATCTAATGCCGCTGGAAAGGAGCCCAAGATCCCACAGGAAGGCAAATGACAAATCCAATCATCATATCACCTCCCAAAGATCTCACTTAAAGGCAAGAGCAAGGTGCATATTGCTTTGACAAGAAGGAAAAAAATGCACACAGGCCATGAACAAATGTGTTTTGTCTTGTGTGTGAGGAGAGCCAAGATGGTCCTCAAATCCAGAGGCACAAAATACCTATATTATCTTTAGTGCAGAAAAAGCTGTTCTCTCATAAAAATTTGATCATCCTAGTGAGTTCCTCTATAAGCAAAAGAAGACTGTTTATTCCTATGATGATATTACTAAATATTATAAAATTTATTATTTTCTATATGAAATAGTATCATAATATGAATGACGATAGCTAATCTTAGTTGAGTCCAGCATGTATCTTAGATCCCTCTTGTCTTACCGTATTCTCAAACCACCCTGGCAGAAAAGTCTAACGTATACCATGTCATGGATAAGAAGGCCAGCCCAGAAGAAAACAAGTGACCGACTGGGGTCACCGGGCCAGGGAGTGGCTGGTCCAGAAATCAAAGGTAGACAGTCGTGCTCTCTAGAGTGTACATCCTTACACATCGTCCTGTTTGCTTTTTAATCACTTGTCGTGGACTCGGTGATAGGCACCCCAGATCACCCTTCCAGGAAGAACTGGCTGCCCCTCTGCCGAAGTGTGGTCAGCTGACAGCCACGAAGCTTCTTCTTCAGGGGCTGCACATACACAAGGTCACACCCTCCCTGTGGCAGCCAGTGACCAAGCAAGGTGTGGATACAAAGTCCTCCCATTTGAACCAACACTGGACACTGTGAGGGGAAACACTTTCACCAGGCTGCCCTTCTGGGTGCCTGCATCAAAGTTTAACTTTCTCTCTCTCTCTCTCTCTCTCTCTCTCTCTCTCTCTCAATCCCTCACTCTTCCCTTAGCAAGTAGGGATTCCAGATAAACGTCTCATACCCTGTTCTCCCTCTCAGTGCCTTCCTCTGAAGAATCCCACCAACTTCACCAGGTTTCCCAACAGTGCTCTCTGTTAAATGGATGAACAACTACATGGACGCATGACGGTATGGCTTCGATCTAAAATGTCCCCCAAAAGTCTCATGTATCAGAGACTGGACTACGGAAAGCACCGTCATCACCAGTAGACGAATCCACTGCCAAGTTCATGGCTGAATATGCTATTAGCAGGTGGAGTTTGGTCAAAAGAGGTGGGTCCCTGGCAATGTAACCTACAAGGGGATATTCTGATCCCCAGCTCCCAGCTTCTCTATCTGTGTCCTGGCTGCCAGAGTGAGGAGCTTCTCTCCATCATGTCCTCCCGCCATGATGTCTCTTCCTCAGAATTAGCCAAACATGGACTGAACCTTCTGAAATTGTGAGCCAAAACAAGGCTGTGCTGCTTTAGGTCAGGTATTTTGATCCAGCGATAAGAACGTGACCAAGACACATGGTGAATATATTAGCTAAGCTTTGGGTGTTTTTTTTCTTAAATATGCTCAGAGGTTTAATAACTCAAAACAGCTTTGCAAATTGAGTACAAAGTGAGCTATGACTTTACAAAGTGAGTTTTATGTAACAAGCCTCTCAACCAATTAATGATTTTCTACCATACTCCAAGCCCCTTAGCATCTTTCTAAGAAAGGACAAAACAGACAAGGTCGCGGGTGCTGCTGGCATTTGTTCAGCTCGGACAATGGTTCTCAGTCCTGGTCTGGACCATTCGTTAGCATCTTCTAGGCATCAGCCTGTATCGTGTACTCGGGCTCCAATGGAAGTCAACTGAATAAGGATAAGCTGAAGGCAGAGAACCTTAGGGGTCGGTGACTTACACCAGGACTCCTCAAACTACCACCCACCCATAAGTTACTCGGGGCACTGGCTTAAATGTGGATTCTGATCCAGTGGGCTGGGGGTGCCACTGCTGCTACCACACCACACTCAGTTGAGAAGACACAAGAAAGTATAAAATAAAGTAAGTAGGGAAATGCAGAGTCCCTCGTCACAAATGAGTCGCAATTAGTCAGTGGTTTGACACAGCAGACACAGACACACTGCAGATGAGGATATTATCAATTTTTTTTAAATTCCCAAGCACCTTTCCATGGCCACTGTTCCTTAAAGGATAAGAGAGAAGCCGGATAAAAGAACAATATAGAACACCAAACTATTTTCCTCGTGCTATTTAAATATTCAAATAAAGCTTTGCATTATTTAGTTTTTGCATTTAGATGCTAATAATAAAGGCTGTGTGCGTGCATGTGTGTGTGTGTGTGTGTGTGTGAATTCTGATGTATCGAGACTTCTCTTCTAGACCCAGTCATCTTCACAAGCAACTTTGACAATACACTTGCATTTTGTCAGAGTTGCTCAGGATGAAATTCGCTCAGCCATTAAAAGGTGGGAAAGTGTCCTGCTGCTGTGTATATGAGAGAAGGCCACTGTTTTGTCATATGTCAGCTGCCCATCAGCTGAGGCAGAGAAAGAGATTGGTACATGATGGGGTCGGCAAGGAGCCCTCCGAACCTTAATTATCAGAGTGCCCCCAGCCTCACCGGGCCCATCAGTGACTCCTGACAAGCTCAGAGGCAGACGAAAAGACAAACAGCACATCGCCAACTAGTTAATTAGCAGCAAGCACAAAGCAAACCAAATTACAAGCCCAAGAAAATATGTCAGAGAGTGCCTTTCATAAGGTGGATTCCAGCAACACATACAAAGGGGAAGCGTGAGTTTTTATATTCTGAAAAGTATCTCAAGTGTACTCTTTGGTCCACTTTACAAACCATGAAGAAAGTGCCCCTGAAGACCTACTACTGTGAGCCTGTTCCCAAGATTAGGAAAGGGGATCTAACTGATTCTCTTTTTTTCACATATTTATTCCAAACCTATGTATTGTCTACCACTCTCGACTACCTTCAGGCACTGAGCTAAATTTTAACTATACGGTTATAAAATACAAAGAGGATCTCAAGTTCAAGCCCAGCCTGGACAATTTATTAAGACCCTAACTCAAATTTTTAAAAAACTAAAAATGAGTTGAGAATAGAGCTCAGTGGGAACATGCTGGGCTGGAGCCTTACTGACTCAAAAAACATTTTTTTAAATAATGACACATCCTGACACATGCCACAGTGGGGATGAACTTTAAGGACATGAAGCTGACTGAAATCAGCCTGTCACAAGACAATACGTACAAAGCAATACATTGTGAGGCCCTCAGGCTGGTCACATTCATGCAGACAGGCAGAACATGGTGGCTGCCAGGACCTAGAAGTAGAAGAAGATGGGGAGCTGGTGCCTCGTGGGTACAGGGCAATGGTGTCTCATGGGTACAGGTCTTCCGTTGGAGGAGATGAGAAAGTTCCGGAGACAGATGGTGGCAATGGTTGCACAATAGGGAAAATGTACTTAATGCCACTGAGTCACACTGTTAAAGGGGTTAAAATGGAACATTCTATGCTTTGTGCATTTTACTACACACTAGCAAATCTTTTGAAAGAAAGAAAAAAAGACAATGCAAGATTCCTTCCTTCACAGGAATTACAACCTAGTAGAAAGACAAGTATGAAATAAACTGAGACGTTAATAGGTAATTATGCATAGTACCGTTGCTGTGAAGAAAAAGGACAGACGCCCTTCATCAGGGTGGCTATGACACCCCTATCTAAACGCAAAGATCACCATCATATTATTTGCTTTATCAGAAGTGCCCTTCACCTTACAAAGGGATCCCTTTAAATTTCAAACTCTCATATATGCTGAAGGTTTATAGATAAATCATTCACTATAGGACTAGGAAGCTTACTTTTCAAGATAGTATTATGAAGCAGTGCCAATTGAAGATCAATAAGAAATTACAATGAGCATTATGGTAATTACAGCAAAAACTAATGGAAAAATTACTTAACTCATTAAAGTTTACTGTATATCCAGTCTTCCACACACTTATATAGTACCTATAAAATGATATGATGAAAAAAATCCATACAACACTGCACAGGTTGCATGTTTAATAGATACAGTGATTACTTCTGAGCATAATGTTCCATATTTACGTGTCCAATATTCTTGTTCCTGCTGATTATTTGAGTATCGCTGTTTTTTGAAAAACAATAACATCATGTCAGTTCAATACTCGCTGCTATTGTGCAAAGGGTTTAAATTTTTTGCCTTTGTTTAAAAAAGAAATCCTTAGCAAAAGCTTCTCATTAAAATGTAGAGAAGATAAGCATCCAAAAATTTAACTTGGAACTTGCATTTTAAAAAAAACCACACACACACATACACACAAAGCTTTTGGATTGAACGCTGTACTTTTATCCTCTGACAATGTGGCAAACTTTCAGAATTTCCTGGAATATTTTCCAACTCCTTTAAACACCTGAAGCGTTTCTTGCATGTTGGATTTGTTGGCAGGGAACGTGTGAGGGAAGAGAAAATACCAGAAGGAGGAAAGAAAGAGAAAGGATGTCTTTTAGATTAACCCACCAAATAATCACATCCTTTAACAGTGACTTTATCAGGTCTAAAGCAAAGAAAGTACTGCCAGGATAATTAACAATTCTGGCTTAAAAGAGTCGAACTTGATTATCTAAAGGGCAGGCTGCTCTTTAAATTAAAGATGATATCTAAGGCATTTACAGCAATATATGTTATCGCCATAGATATTATACATAAATATATAGGTCAGGAGTCCACTTTCAGTTGTCTAAAAGGTCCACCCAGGTGAAATAATTGAGCAGAGTGGGCTGGGTAAGGACAAAGTTCTGCTGGAGAAAGCACGTTTTTCATAACGTGGGCAGATTTCCCAGTTGTGGGGAAGGCAGCTGTGGCTCCGTTTTGCCAGACTCTGCAAATTGCAGAAGAAGCCAGAGATCCTTGTTTCTGTGTAAAATTCCCTGATTTTTAAACACTGGCACATATAGAAATAATCTCTAAACCGTATAGAATTTTATAATCACTATGTCAGCCAAACAAAACACTGCTGAAGGCTGAATTTACCGGGTTCCACTGATTTTGACCTACATCCTCGTTGATCCTAAATACTGCATTGAGAATCTACTTGGGAAGACTCTGCTGGGCATAGGATTTTATAACTGTGGCCTTGGATGCCCTCGGTGAAGTGAAGGAACAAGCCTCAGGCAGGAGGAATGCAGGCCTCCAGCCTTTACTAAGAAACATTCCGGTCAGCACTATCTCCAGCACTAGCTCAGGCCTGAGAGGGCTGGGCATCCTGGTTGTACACAGATGTCTCTGCTTTTTCTTGATCTCCACCCTAGCACAACCTAACCCCAATGACAGTTGCTCTCTGTTTACTGGCTTTCTGAATAAAGACTTGGATTCATGAAGATAGAAGCGAATATATTTTTTTTAATCTCCTGAGTTATCTTTGGCAAAAGGGATACAGGTATACCATCTAGCAAGTCCTTGTCCCAATTTCAAGAGGACAGATTCTTTTTCTTCTTCTTCTTCTTCTTCTTCTTTGGCCAAAAGAAAGTGGAGGGAAGTGGAAGAGATAGTTGTCACACTTGAAATAGGATCTTTAAGGAAAATAAAAACAAAGACTTTCCTCTGAGAGGCCCAAATCTTCCAAGCTCTATTACCAAATTCTTAAATTGATGGGTCTCAGGAAACAGCTGGCCTCTAAAGAGTTCTGTTTGACTAGTACTTGATTTTGCCTTGTTTCTGAGGTATTTTTAATTGGACCCCTGGGAAATGCACACTCCCCTTTTTGACTAAATGTCCCACACGTCCAAGTGTCTCAGAGCCTAAAGAGGCTCACATGCGTGTTATCATCTGCCTTGCTTCCCTATGCATTTGGATTTGCCACCTGGGAACTCCCTTTTCCAGCCTCCATTCCTCTCTTCCCACACATCAAAAGACACCAAATTCCAAATGAACTCTCCAAGGTACCGAATACAAAAATAGACCTACTGTGTGGAGGACGGTGCCAGGCACTTGCCATATAATTGTGAATAAAAATACAGCGTGACCATCAAAGGAGTTCAAGGTTGTAATGGAAGAAATAAATTGGCAAAGAAAGAGGCTCTCTATCAGGTGACATTACCTCCATTGTAGAGGTGTTTGGGTGCTGAGGACACCAGCAAGGCTTCTTTCTCACTGGACTCTCATCTTCTTTCTTTGGAGGCTGTTACCTAGCCATGTGGTTCCAGAGCACATTTTTAACAGGTCAGGATGATAAGCAGGCTGTACTGAGGAAAGGGCCAGGCCACTTGTGGAAGGTGTGTGGTTTCTCCCTCTTTACTCTTGGGCTTGCTTCCTGGTCAGACATGTGCAGATTCAAGAAGGAGGAATACAGAGAACAGATGACCTCAACCACAACCAACTGCATTTTTTTGTTTTCATAAAACATGAATGTTTGTTATTGTAAGCCACTGAAACTCAGGGATCATTTGTTATACAGCAAAACTGGCTGATGCACCAGCACAGTTCACTGACTACTATTTTTTAGTAAAAGGAAACATCCTTATTAAAAACATTCTTATTAAAAAGGAAATACTCTTTAGTTCACTTCTTGCAATCTGACAAGCTGGATGCTTAGTTCTTTTCTCCTTCTACTGGAAGTAAGCCCCCCCCAAAAGACAAGAATTTTAGTTTGTTCATTACTTCATCCTCAGCTCCTACAAAATGCCAAGCACAGAGTAGGTTTTCAATATATATTTGTGGAGCAAAAAAATTTGGAATCAAATCAATCTGCATTTCAATTCCATCTCAGACACTTCGGAGCCTTGTGACCTTGAACAAGTGACATTACCTCTCTGAACTTTGATTTGACCACCTGCTAACTGTGATAATGATCACCTACCTTAGAGGCATTTGGGAGGTACAGAGGTACTGTAGTTTCATCATTTGCATGGACTAATGGTAGCTGTGATTATCATAGATACTGCTTATTTCTCACCAATCAGACATGCTTGTTCAACCCACTCCAGCCACACTGCCCTAAGCATACCAAGCTCACTGCCCCCTGGCCTTTGCACCTGCTGCTCCATTTGTGTGGGACCTTGGTCTCCAGAATTCTGTTGTCAGGAGTTTCCTCTTAACATCAAGTTCCAGCTATGGTGGAACTTCCTTGCAGAAGACATCCCAACATGCTACCTCAGAAATCCCTTTAGTCGCACTCAATCACATTAGTTTATTTCCTCCATAGACCTATTGCCTTGCTGTTCATTTATTTGTTTGCGTTTTGCATAGCTGCCCTAAGTAGGTGGCAAACAGAAAGAGGAGAAAGCTCTTCTGTCATGTTCTCCAACTCTACTGAGATATCTGGCAAGCTGAATATATAAACAAAAGACTTAACAGAGGAAACATACTTGGAAAATAACGTATGTGGGTAAAAAACATCTTAGGATTATCATAGTGGAATTCCACAGTCACAGAAATTGAGAATTGGGTGACACTGTAAGCAAAAGGGAAAACAAAATGGTAAGAAACTGCTAAAGGATTTTGCCTCTGAGGGACTGGAGAAATATTTTATTTAAAAACAAGGTGAGAATGTAGTTGAAAGTAGGTCTGGAATAGAAAAGCATCATTCTTGCCCAGATGACACCAAAGACATAAGAAAGCCAGGAACCTCCAGCCAGAAGCACAACTTTTGTCTGCACAAAACTACACTGGCTTTGCAAATAGGAAGCTAAGAAGCCCCACTTGGTTCAGGTTACAGCAGACACATTTAAATATGGATAGCCAGGAAATAATTATGGCTGGGTAATTCAAGGTCAGCTCATCTTCATTTGAATCCTGAATGGAGACAGCTTTGCCCTTTGGGCATAGAGACTGAAATGCCTCCTCCCCTTTGGGATTCAAAACAAAAATGAAAAACATCTCTCTAAAAAAGGTCAAGATTCAGGTTTGGGAAATTTGCCAGTGCAACCAGGAATCAGACATCAAAAAAAAGAAAAGAAAAGAAAATACTGCTGTGATATCTGTAGCAGCTTGACATATCGGTAAGTTTGTAAATGTAGTCTGGATCATGGACTAACCCACCAGTAAGATTACAGAAGTTTTGAGAGAGGGCAGCTAAGCTCCATCTCCTAGGATTCAAGGAAATTGCTTTGATTTTGAAAGTTACTTCAAGGGATATTATTTCTTATCATTTGGGCAAATGAATATAGAAGTGATTGTGTGTGTGCATGTGTGCGTGCGTGCGTGCGTGCGTGTGTTGCTTTTGGTCAGTTGCGTGAGCTTACAAAGAGGATTCTAATCAAACCACAAGAATATTGTCTTTATATTTGTTCAAATTATGACAGATACTGAAGTGAATTTCCCATCCAGAACAATCAGTGAAAATTCATTTCTTTCCATTCCATTAGTGTTTCCTATAATTCACTCTGATCACAGCATACAGGCAATGAGAAATGCCTGTAAAAAAGGGCTTTTAAACTCTTAGTTGTTTGCAGAATATTAGTAACACTATAAAAAGTTTATGTTAATTAATGCTGCAGTTTAATAGATTTCCTGGAAGTTTGTGACTGTGTACTATAAAGACTTTCAAAATAATGTATTATACAGTGGTTATCATAAACTCCAAAGCAGTTCAAATATTCCTTTTATGTCTCAATAACTTTCCCCAAAAAGTTACAGTATTTAAAAGATTCAAATACAGAAATAAAAAGAAAACATTTTCCCCACCAGGGAATATTTTAAATTTTTATATCTCTCACCATGATCAATCTAAGTTTCTCGGCAATACTGTACTGAAACTGGCTTGCATTCCATTGAATGGGGTTGGCCCATCCTCTGGAAAACGAAGGGGCAAGTTCTCAAGAGCGCCGGCAGTTAGTTCACCCATCTCACAGTCTGATTCCTCTACAGCAACATCCTGAACGGAAGCACTGTCCCTTCTATTGTTTCTAAGTTTCCACAGAATCATTTGCAGCTCAAAGAAGCCCAGTTTTCCTTATTCATCAGACAGACCAAGGGGAAAGTTTGACTGTAAATTTCAGGAGAGATTAGATCGACATTTAACTCCAACGTTTGGGTTCAGCTCTAAACCCAATATGCAAGACCTCTGTGGATTTTGCAGGCAAAATGAATGGTTGCTTTTTATTTCATCATGAAGCTTCTGAGCAGCCCATTCCAGTATGAATCGCCATTTCTTCTGAGGGTAAAATTTTCTTGCGACTTTAAAGAAGGAAAATAGTAACACTAAACACAGAATTACTTAATGCAAATGACTCAAATAGGGACTACAAGATAGAAAACATAAACTGGACGACGAAATTAATCAGACAAATGAGGTTCTACTTCAGTGTCTGGTTAAGGCCAGAGGATCCCAAACAGGCCACCTATAAATTCAGCCAGCCTCCCTGAAAAATATATAACACTAATACACACACGAATGTCTCACCCTCCTCCTGCCAAATTATACATACAGTGCTATGGGGGCTCTGTGGCCCTCAGCAAAGGCCTGGGAAGCTGTGTATCTCTTACTCTCTCCATTCCCTAAGTCCCAGTTATAAAGCATTTGTCATCTGGCCACTGGGTCTGACAGCGCCTGTGTTATATTCTGCTCAGTCGCCACTCCAGGGAAGGAATACATTTCTCGAACTTCTGTGCACTATTGTGATTGTGCCATCAAAATTCTAAACCCTTGCCAGGCGTGGTGATGCATGCCTGTAATCCCAGCACTCGGGAGGCTGAGACAGGAGGATCACTGTGAGTTCGAGACCAGCCTGGGCTACACAGTGAGTTCCAGGTCAGTCTCAACTACATAGTGAGACCCTGTCTCAAAAAAAAAAAATTCTAAGCCCTCCCAGTGACCTGACTGGAAGATTCTGGCTAGGATCACAGAAGGATGAAAATACTTCAAAGGAATGTGTGCAGGGAAGTGTGAGTGTGTGTGTGTGTGTGTGCACATGAGTAGGTGCCTGGCTTTACTAATTAAGAGGGCACAAGAGTGAACAATTCAAGATTGGAAATACTTGAGAGAAGTAAAGACTGCCAAAAACTCAGGTCCCTCCTCTGAGAATTACAACAATCAGTTGTAGAGTTACTGACAGCCTTTCTCTGCCCCAGGACCACAGGATTTCTGGGATGTGGGATTTTCACTGCTATCATCAGGATAGCCCTGGGAGAACTGGAACAGAGACTTTCAAGAAGCAGAAACACTCCCAGTTACCTTAGATTCTATGATCTTATAAGGAAAAGATTAGATAGATAGATAGACAGACAGACAGACAGACAGACAGATAGATGATAGATAGATTTGCTATTATTCATCCTTTATTGTTACGCATCCTGGAACATTGCATGGCTGTCACAAACTCCCTAGGACTACTCTCTCTGTCTCTCTCTCTCTCTCCATCTTCCATCTCTCCCTCCTTCCTCCCCTCCTTCCCCTTCCTCCACCTCCATTACAAAGTTCAGTTTGACAAACACCACTTCAATCCACACCTTAAAGACGTCATTTAAATGCCTGTCAGTAAGAATCTTCTCTCCCAGCCGCCCCAGCTGCCACCCCCCCATGTAAATACAATCAGTTGATTGAAAGCACATGTCACTGGCTTCTTTCCTGAGTGTCGTGGGTCCACGCAGTGAGTCATCCATGCATGGCCCTCAAGGAAGAACCCAAAGATGGAAGGGAAATACAGCCTGAGGAACAAGTCTATAAAGATTTCTCGCTTTCCTAATCCCTTCTCTCTAATGTTTCTTTGTAAATTTGTCAGATGGGAATGAAATTGCCTCATAACTCTCCAGACGTGAAGAGCATCTCTGAAGAAAATTACGTACTTGTCAAAGCAAGGGGGGATTTATGTTGGTGTTCCTGAGATGTGATTTTATTCCGTCTATTTCCTTTGTGCACATCAGAGCAACTAGAGAGACAAAAAACAACTAGTTTATGGATATTTTTTTCACTCTGGTGCATTTTTTGCTTCTGTTTTTCCCTTTTGTTTTCTTATTCCCCCTCCTTTCATCTCTGTTTATTGCCGGTGACAGTAAACCTCCACACAACAATGCAATGAGGGCGGCAGCAGTGATTTCTACCAGTATAGGGCCATTCCAACAAGCACAAAGATGATTTCCCCATGGACCACGCCGCAAGGTATGGGTTACAGTTCTGAGGCGTACCCCATCCTGGCCAGGGATGATTTGGGTATGAAAGTCCTGTTAATACTCCTTCCACGTGGCAGCATGCTTCCTGAAATTAAATTCCTTTCCCCGACTGCGCATCACGGCATGCACCTCCTGCACTTTGTTTCCGGAATTTCAGAGCTGCAGAACCTCGTGTGCTTGCTGGATCTGCTGTAAGCGAGACAGCAAAACTAGCAGTGGCTGTGGAGACAGGGGTACCCAGGTTCAAATCCTGGCTCTGCCATTAGCTGGCCAGGCAAAAACGTTCAGCTTGGTTGAACTTCACCTTTTTCCTGTTCGGTAAGAACGCCTACTTCGTGGGACTACGTCGTGGGTGAAGAGGGAAAAGGCCCCTGCTGGAAAGCTGCTCAGGGCCACATGGGGGAGCGGGCATTCTTGAGTCTGATGGCTTCTCCCTGCCACCTGCTCTGCTTCCTGGCCAGCTGACCTCGGTACATGAATCAACCTCTCTGTTCCCTCAGTTTCTTCATCTGTCAAATGGGGTGCAAATAACACCGCTTTAGAGTTGTCACAAGAGTCACAAGAGGAATCAAAATGGCACGGAGGGATCTTCTTAGTATTTTATTGCTGTTTTCTATGTCCGTTGCAACATATGCCAAGAATCTTGCACAAAGTATCTGTTCATTAAATATCTGTCCCTGTCCTGCTTTCCACAAGGTCATCCCTGGAAAGCTGGTTCTGCTAGCTGCCTTTCTTCCAAGACCATCCAAGGCCCATCTCACCACAGGTGTGCAGGAAATAGAGAATTAATTGCTGTCTAGATGTCTTGTTATAGACGGTATCCTATCTGTCTGGTTCACTTCCTGATTGCTTTGCAGTACTTTTTAAGTATTAACGGGAATGAAGAAAATGTTCTTTTAATGCTAGGTTCACCAAAACTGGTTCATTGAAAATTTAAATAAAAAGCCTTAGAAAGCAGAGAAACCCCAAAACAGCACAGCATATTTTCAAACAAGCCAAGATTCCAAAACAAGGCGATCATAAGTACTTTGAATCTTTCCAGAAGCTGAGTCTCACTAAATGAAAGACAAAACTTTACCTGGGTAAGCTTTTCCCAGAGGGTTTCTGGAAGAAATACTTGCTGGGAATCAGCATTTACACTAGCTTTATATGAACACACAGGAGCACCGGAGCTAAGAGACCCAGCTGACAGAATGTCTCCCAGAATGGCCATGTGAGAGAAGGTACAAGAGTACCCTTAGCCATGGTTTTACTTTTAGTTACCCAAAATCAACCAAAGTCAGAACAACATTAAGTGGAAAATTCCAGAAATAAACAATTCATAACGTTTAAGGTGAGCCCCACTCCGAGTCAGGTAAGGAACTCCTGCTGCATCCTGGGCTGTGGCCACATCCTAGTGCCTGTGTCCAAGTGACCTGAGGCAGCGCAGCCTAGCGCTGGGGCTGGTGCCTGTCACCCCCTCCCTGTGTCTCATCCCATGGGCATCTCAACGCCTCACAGCATGGCTAGAAATGTGCGTGAAAGAGAACCCACACTCGTCTGACTTTCATTAGATGATACTGATACAATCGTCCAATTTTATTAATTTTTGTAATCTCTCACTGTGCCTAACTTTTCAATGAAACTTTATCACGGGTATGTATGTACAGGAAATAGCAGCACATGTACGATCTGCAATTTCAGGCAACTGCTGGGGTTCTTGGAAGGTGTCCCCGTGGTTGAAGGGGGACAACTCTACGAGCATTCTGTGCACCTCCTTAGCTCTGACCGCAGCAATATCTGATTTTCACACGCAAACAATGCTAGCAAAAGTTTCACTGTACCCAGACCTTACGCTGGAGAATCTTACGAATAAGTTATTGACAGTCCACATGCTTTAACTGAGCTGGTATACACAAGCTTCTGTCCTTTCAGGATGCAGAGAGCTCAACTGAGTATTTTGGGGACTGGTTCTAAGCCACCTGAATGCCAATATGAGGGGAAAGCAGGTCTCCCAAAGGCTGGGATGCAAATGCGACTCTGTTTCCCTTTGGTTAGATAATGTTCAGCCATTAAAGTAATTATAAGGCACAGAGAAGACCTACCTTTCCCCCAAGTCTATTTCCTCTGCCATTTTGATGGGACCATACATTGTTTATTACCCCCTCTGCTACCAGCCCCCAAATATCATTACAATGTCTGGGCCCGTGATATATGTGTGGTTGTTACCCTTTTAATGGATAAAAAAAGATTTAAGTACTTCATTCTGTTGCATTTTGACAGCTGTTAGCCATCATTTTTCCATTCACCTGCATTTAGCAATCCCATAAAGGAAGGCAATCTCGGAGGGAACGCGAGCCGGGCGCTGCAAGGTGATAATTCTGTACCTCTCCGGCCGATAAATACTGGACCTTCTCCGTGCTGAGTCAGCAGTCTGTGGTGGAGGGGCAGTAGCGCCCTTTTATCTGTGTGAGTGTCTCACAGCAATTGGACCACCAGCCCTTGCAGTGAAAATCCATAGTATCGATCAGGCCATTTCTCCACTGTAATTCTTTTGTAGGAAATCCCTGATGACAAATTTTATCTGCACCACTTTTTGATCGCTGGTTTGATGTAAAGGATCTCCAAGGGCAGAGTTAAGCGCCCAGCCGTTCCACGTTATCAAGCAGCCGTTTTATTTACTGAAACTACAATTGTGGTCACACACACACACACACATACACAGAGACACACGGGAGAGACACAGAGAGAACTGGGAGAAAACAAGGGCTCCAAAGAACACGTTAAAGGAAACAGAAGGAAAAGCGGGTGTGAGAGAGAAAAGGTCGTGTCAGCTATTGAACGCAAACACGGGTTACATAAGAGTGTGCCGCATTTACAACCCAGAAATAGTAGGAATGCTGTTGGCTGATGGTGCCGAGCTGACAAAGCACTCTGTACTGGGGCGGACTTGGGTCTGTCTTTCTCCCACACTGCCCAGCCTTCTCATCTCCTGGGGCTTGCTAAGCTTTCTTACTTTGTGTTCCCCATATGTTAAAAGAGTCTTCTTATCTGATGGTGTTCATTGGAGATTAGGATCTGCTGTGAAGCAGAGACCCGGATGATCTTCTGTAAAATACCCAAACCCCCAAAGAAAAAAAAAGGAAAAGGTTACATAAGAACCTATGTCCTTCTAGAATTGCTGGTCTGGCTATTTCTAGGTACAAGTACAAAATGGAAAAAAAAAATGTCCCTCCATAGAGTCCAGAGGCTGATACTTCCCAAACTGCAGACCTAAGATGAATTCTGTTAACATCCAGGTAGTTGGGTGCAAAGGAAAAGCTCTTCGCCCATGTTGCTTAAGCAACCCACTTTAGCCAGATTTCCCAGCACTGGAAACATTTGGGGCTGCAGAATTCTTGGTTGCAGGAACTGTCCGAGGCATTGCAGGATGGTTAGCTGCATCCCTGGACTCTATCACTAGATGCCAGGGGATTCCCATCCCCTAGTTCTGACAACCAAAAATGCCCCAAACACTGCCACTTGTCCCCTGGGGCATGGGGCAAATCACCAGAGTTGAAAAGCTGCGATCGTAACCATTCTGGGCAGTGGAGAGGAGAAGAGAAAGACAGGCGCATCCAAAATGCAGGAGGGGCCTTGGTCTCAGTTGAGCTCAGTTTGTTGGGCAGGAACAGAGTGAAATAAATCATCCTTAGCACCAACCACCAAACAATGGCCAAGCGAATTTCTCCATCTCAAGAAGTGAGAGCCAGACACTCCTAGTCCCAACTCTGCCCAAGGAAAATCTCCATTTGGCAATTGCTTTGGGCACTGAATTTGGGCCCTTTAGGTGAGATCTCCACTTGGCAGCTCTGGGCAACCTTCCTTCCCCATTGTCTTAAGTCTGCCTGGCACAGTGCTGCTTCCGCATGGCCCTTCAGCCATATGTGGCCTAATTCATCCTCAACATATTTCTCAGACTTGGGTTTTCAAATGAGAGCGATTCTGCCCCCCAAAGAAGTTGACCTGTGTATGGACACATTTTCTGGTCAGCGCACCTGAGGGTGTGGGCCTGGGAGATGTGCTATTAGCATGAAGCAGGGGGAGGTCAGGGGTGCTGCTCAACAGCCTGCAGTGCCCAGGATGGTCCCCCAGAAAGCATCTGAGCTGAAAGTGAGCAGTCCTGGGGTGGAGCACCTCACTGGCTACCCCTCTTCTGCTAAGCTTAAAGGTTTCCCTCTGAGGGAAGCCAGAGAGAGAATCTTTGCTCCATGCAAGAGCAGCCTTGAGCTTGCTATCTCCTTCTATCCTCTCTCAAGGTAGGGCAAGAGATTCTTTGTGGACAAGCTCCTGCCCTCCTTGGCAGGTGAAGTCAGGAGCCATCACCATCCTAATGTCCTGGCCCTAGGAAAGGCCCCTCCAGGACAGACTCCGGCCTGACTCTCCTTCATGCTGTGAAGCCCTGACATGACATGACCCTGGGGCGTGAGCACAGGCAACTCAGGAAACATCACTGGGGCCATGTTGGATGGTCTCAACCCTGCCCTGGTTTCGTCACCTAAGGGCTCCAGAACTCAAGGGAAATTTATCACACAGCTGAAAATTCTACTTGAGCAATCACACACCAGAGCTGCCTTGGAAATAGCAACTTCAACCAGGAATCTGGCATCCTGGAGTCCTCAGCATGCAGGCTTTCAGAGGTCAGGAAGGCATCACCTATGAAAGAGGCTGTGAGGAAGAGCAGGAGGACGGCTGCTTCTAAAAAATGTAGGACGCCCAGTTCAATTTGAATTTCAGATAAACAACTCTTAGTATATATCTCATACTTTCAGAAAACAACAAATAAGGTTTTTAGCATCAAGTATAGTCCAACTCCTGCACGGGATATACTTATACTTTGAGAAGGTTATTCAGCCAGGTGTGGTGGTACACTCCTATAATCCCAGCAACATAGGAGGCTGGGGCGGGAGGAACGCAAGTTCCAGCCCAGACTGAGCAATTCGACAACTCAAAATTTAAAATAAATAAATAAATATAGGGCTGAGGATTGACTCAATGTGAAGGCCTTGGGTTCAATCCACAGTTCCCAAAAATAACAACAAAAGTACTCATTTATCTGAAAATCAAATTTAACTGGGCATAATTTTTTTTTTCTAAATCTGACAAGTCTAGTCTGGGATGAACCGGGTAGGGCTCATTCCATCTAAAAAACAGATCATCTGGTCTGCTTATGAAACCAAATGTCACCAGAAGACAAGGCAGAGTTGACCCCAGGGCTGTTAGATCTTCTGGCTTGGGGGGCCGGGTGAGATTTTGTTGTGAAGTCTGGTGATTTCACCATACTGTCAACCAACTAAAATAAGAAAAAATTAAACACTGCCCATGGAACAGAGAAGCAGGTGGGCAGGCTCCTGCTGCTCGGGCACGCACTGAGTCTTTGTGGTGAGCCAGGCACAGGCCTTCACTGTCACCTCCACAAGGGACGTCAGGAAAGCAAGGACCAGGAAGGCAGTGTTTCAGGAAGGACTCGCAGAAGTAGCACAGCTGGCATGTAAAGCCAGGCCAGCTTCGCCAGCACCCATTTTTATACCCATCAAACTGTACCGCCTTTCAGAAGAGAGCACTAACAGCCAGCTTCCCACAGAACATCGACAGCCGCATCCTAGACCAGGCTGTCCTGAGCACCTCCTCCAGACACCACTTCTGTACTCCCCTGGACTGGACAGGCTCAGGAAACGTCACTGAGCTGAGCCGCCCCAAGCCTAAGACTAAGGAAGAAACAGTAAAACTGACTTCACTGAGAATATTAAGATTTTGTTCATCGTGGAGTTGGATTTTTATACTGGTTTAGATTTTTTTCTAAATGCTACACTAAAATATTTTATCTTAATAACTAAGATGTTTTTGGTGCCTCTTTAAATATGAGATCTTAGTCACCAGCTTTTCTTGTAAAATAGCACTTCCGTGTTCTTGATAGCTTTTTCCAATTCCTGAAGTTTCCTGAGGGAAAAATTTGTTTATGCTCAAAGTATCTGTTACCTCTTTTTCAAAGTAGTGAAAAACTAACAATAAGTGAAATGTGTAACCAGAGGAAGTTGGGTAAGTAAATCACAGTGTATCTCTGTGAAGAGAGAACAAACTAGGTCAGAGGATCCTGATAAAGAGGCTTTGAAATGATGCTTAAATTATGACATAAAGTGGGGAAGGGGTAACAGTGGGAAACTGTTTTTAAATGGAGAAAATCTACTGGAAAAATATATAGCAAAAAGCAACTAAAGTTTCTTTGAGAGAGACTACAGATGATTATTTGTTCTTTCGCCTGGAAGATAACGTGGTACCCTTAAAAAATCAGGTATGCATTTCGGAAGCAAGCAATTTTGCATTTGATTTCTGACTCCTGTATCTCCGTTAGGCACTCTGCTCAACTTCATTCTGCCTAAAACTGGCTACCTCAAAGATTTCTCATGAGTCTTTAAGGTTGTTATGCAATCTTAAAGTTAAGTATCATCGTGCGCTTTCTGTTATATGAGAAACGCAAAATATAAATTAAGTAAAGAATAAAATAGAGATTGTAGAAAAGAGGGAGGTAGACCTTTCAGAGAAAGGGAAAGGAATCAGAGGAAGGGAGCAAGGAGGATATATCTACATCTATAGCCCCCAAAACAAACGTAACTATTATGTATTACAAGCATACTATTTTCAAAAGTAAAACACACTTACTCTCCAATATATTTCCAACATAATTTTGATCAGACCAATATTCAGTGTTCGCTCTACTGTGTATATGACTATTTAAATATTATCCATAGCTAAGCCTTCTATTGTTAAATTTCTTGCATGCCAAAAAAGAAAACTGTGCTTATGCAGGGAAGGACACGAGTGTAGGTGGACCGTGTAATAGTAGGTTATGAAGCACTGTGCTCCTTCAGCAGTTGTCAAATTTTATTAAAAACAAAAAACTATAATCAAGGAAAAAATAAACCATACGGAAGGTATCGGAAGACTATAAAAAGAGAGAATTCCTTGGAAGGGTTAGCTGTCCTATACCTTTCACTGGACACACACCTGGGGGAGGGGACGCCCATGGCGGAGATGGGCGAGGAGATGGGCAGGGACGGAGCAAGCAGGACTTCCGGAGCCTTGAGTGAGCCCCTCTTGGGTATGCACAGCCTGCAGCTCTTCAGCACTACCCAGCTGTGTTTCAGAAGCAAGGAGGTGTTCACTGCACCCGGGCCCCTCCAATCTAGGTGGAAATCCCCTCTATGAGCTAGCCTCACAACCCAAAGTGGCAGCCGCCTGTTGATCTGGCTCCACCGCTGTTTCATGGTGTAGATCTCTGAGCCATTAAAGTGTAGAAGAAAGACCAGGCATTAGAAATTAGAAGTGAAGACATAATATGAGAAATGACCTCAGAATGCTGTTTTCCACTAACTGGTAGCTGTTAATTCCACTCATGACGATGACCAGAGAGCCAAATCCAGCTCACCACATTTTTGTAAATAAAGTTTTATTGGAACACAGCCACAACTGTTCACTCACTCATTGCCTACAGCACCTTTCGATATACACAAACAGGGTTCAGTAGCTGCAGTAGAGACCATCCAACCTTCAAGGCCTAAGATATTTTCTATCTGATCTCTTATACATACAGTTTGCTGACCCCTGAGCTGAACCAATGAGCTAGAAAAAGCAGAGTTAAAATGCTTGCATAACTTGGTAGCTAAGCAATAAACTAAATAGGTCAAGAAATCTATTTCCTTCCCATTTCTCATTTCTTCTAAGACAGATGATAGAAGAAAGACCATGGAGCAGGAGGTATTTCATTTATTAAATACAAGGCTACATGTTAAGCCAGTCAAAATAAGAGTGAGTGTGTCACTTCCAGTAAGGGAAAACAGTTAACCTAGTTTAATTTGTATCCCAGTCCATATTACCAGTCTAATCAAAAGGCTAATGATGGTTCACTTGAGGATCCTCTATTTATTACAGTGATCAATATTTTAAAATATTGACTGAGCCTGTGTCCCTAATTAAAATTCATACTGCCTTTTATGATTAAACACATTGTCATTTCCTACCTGGACCAATGGTAATTATGCCCTGAATACAATGCAACCTTCATAAGAAGCTCAACACACTTGGTCAAGGATCAGCAAAACTTTGCTTGACTTTGCGCACTCTATACTCCCTTTCCCAACTCCTCGACATCATCCGAAAGCAGGGACTGGAGATATGTAAATGACCGTCTACAGGTGTGACTGTTCCAATAAAACTTTATTTACAAAAGCAGGCTACAGGTTAGACTGGGCCCATGGGTCACAGTTTGCCAAAGCTAGGTCCAGGAGATTATGAAATCAATTTTCTATGAGGGCAGGAAAGGAACATAAACCAGTGAAGTGAGCTTTATGCTGTATGGACATCTAGAACAGGAAGGCTACAGTGGACCACAGGGTGTGGGTCCCGTCTAAAGAGTGTGGCATCTACACAGCCACGAGACGGCAACTCTCTCTTGCCAGGTTCTTCTCGTGCAAAACAAAAAAACCAAAAAACTACATTTCCTCTACATTCTGTTCATCTGTCAAATGCTGGCAATACATTCAAACTATTTTAAATATTTACGGAGAGTCAAAACTAACACACTTGTGACCAGGATTTCTCAACCTCAGGAACACTGACACTCAGGGATGGATGATTCATCCTTGCATGGATGAGGACCAGTGCAGGAAGCAGCGCCCCCGTCCCTAAAAATTCCAGGGACCAAGATGTGTGCAGGTGGGTCCCTGGGAGGCAGAGCCCCCACCACCACGGAGGAGCACAGCTGGACCTGCATCCGACCACGGCCACCTGTCAACATCTGTGATCCTGACCGCTCTCTGCTCGATATACTTTTTCTCAACATTTTCTTCCCCATCATCCTTTGTCTTTAAAATGTCTTTTCCTTTACTTTCCTTTTGCCCCCTTTTGGAGAAGAAGAAAATGAGAACAGTGTTGAAAGAACAACAACAAAAGATGGGGGCGATATTTGGAGACAGTAAGAAGATAGGAGGGAAGGCAGGGCAGAGCTAAATGACACTGGAAAATGAAGATTCATGAGGGACAGTTAGCAACACCCTCATCCCAGTGTGCGTAAGACTGCAGTAACCATGAGGAGAAAACCAGCTGAGAGAATTAAACGTCTTTTTTCTTTCAAATGGCTCCAAGGCCTTCACGTTTAACTGGGACACGCATTCTTCATCTAGTGACTCACAGCTAATGAAACTGGGGAGAGCCAGCGTTCGGGTTCCACCTTTACGAGGCCTCAGACCAGCGCTATAGATCATTCTCTCTTCATCCTTTCTATCAATCACAATTTCATTTCTGCACTCAAAATATTCCAACTTGGCTCGGGACCATTTATAACGTTTGTGCAACGTCACTGTTGCTCTTACACTGAAATACTTCATTTTCACTGTCGGATTTCGGATGCTGCATCCAAAGGAGCTATTTTAGTGTTGCAACGGTCAGATGAAGTCAAGTAGCTTTCCTCTTCCTTCGGGACTCCAAATCTGCCTTATGAACAAAATCTGTTGAACTCTTGCTAGGAAAACGGGATGCTTTCAAGGTTAATTTATAGTCTCATTTGTTGGTGTCAGAAGAAATTCCATTGGGCAAACCTATGCATTCTGATGCAAGAGGTAAATATTTGATATGTTAAGTGGAGTGTGTTTAATTCCTGCTAATTCCCCCCTTCCCATGGCTCATCTCCATTCCAAGTAGAGACTGGAACATCTTGCCCCCAGCTAGGTTTACGGCAGAAGATCTGAAGGACAAAGGTGTCAACAGTCTCAGCTTTTGAATTTCAAAGCCGAGATCCAGAAAAAAAGAAAAGGGTTTTTTTTTTTAATTGAAAAAAAGAATATAATAAAGCAATGCAATGTTTTTCCTATCCGTTAAGAGCCTGGGAGAAGGAGGTGGAGCTTTAGATGTTGGTGAACTGCTACATCCCAGGCAAAGGCCCTTATTTCTAGGTGCACTACACACACACATATTCACAAAGCTCACTCACATATATCCAAGCATAGCCCCTGAACAGAAGGAAACACTGCAACTTGCTCTCTGAGTGGAACAAAGAGGAGGCAAGCTGTGTGCAGGGGTTCTCAATGCAGTCTGGGTAATCTCGCGGGCAGGCAGAAGTTCCCGGTACACTGTAGCTGCTCGCTCCCGCCATGAGCCCAGACAGGTCTCTCCCTCCCGCCATCCACTAATGATGCCAACAGAATAAGCAGAATAGAGGAGTGCAAGTGTGCACTGTCCACCCAGAGGTGTGGTGGCAATACTGGACCTGTTCTCCGCTGGCAGTCTATAAGCATGACAAAGATTACGGTTCATATGCTGATCCCCTCACCACCCACAGCCCCCACGGTCCCACTTCAGGCCCTCTGGAATATACATGCATTTGTGGGGTGTCGTGGGCTGAACTGTGTCCTCCCAAAATTCACATATTTTTCCTCAAGCCCTTAGTGCCTGGGAGTGTGACGATATTTGGAGAAAGAGACTTCTAAGAGCAATTTGGCTTAAAATGAGAGTTTGGCTGTTGCCTTTAGAAGAAAAAGAAATGTGGAGACAAAGAAACCAGGGGAGCCACACATATGCAGACAACAACAAAAACATGAGGACACGGTGAGAACCCAAGGAGAGAGGTCTCAGAAGAGACCAGACCTGGTGACACTTTAACCTTGGATATTCAGCCTCTAGAAGTGTAGGAAACTTAATTCTGTCATCTAAGTCTTTCAGTCTGCAACCTTTTCTTACAGCAGTCCAGCAAAACAATACCCTGGAAGCAGAGTTTGAGGTAGAAAAGACCCTGAATCAACTGACAAATCTTCGGTTATCAGTCAGGATGAGCAAGGCTCTGCTGTAGTAACAGCAGGAACCCATTGCACACGGCTGGGAAGGAAGGTTTATCCATGAGAAGCCAATGATGGGGCCAGAAAACTCCTTAGGGATACTGTCCTCCAGGTGGTAGCAGAGTCCTCAATGCTATTTCAATTTTGAAGCAATTGCCTATCGGTACATTCTTCTGTGAGAGTCAGAAGCACCGTGGGGACAGAGGGCAGGGGCATTCCTGGGCCTCAAGTCAGGGCCTGTTGCCCACTAGGAGTGTGATATGTTCTTCCCTACCTCCCCTCTCCCCCAAACTGTCTTCTCACCCCCAGAAACCAGATATGTCTTGGAAGCCAGGATACTCTTGCCATAGGTCTTCAAGATTAAACTGGATGTGAGAATAAAACTGCTGGGGGACCGGAGCACAAACTACAGCATTCTTAGCCTGTACTTATTAAAAGCATGACAAGTGTTTTCTTTCACCCACTCGGCACCTAACTTTTCTCTTAACCTTGGTAGCAACGCATCCTTCTCACGTGCCCAGGATGTTTGTGCAGAAAGGAGAGCCTGTGGAGAAAACACAACAGCTCCTGGGATACGCTGGCTGCCCATTTCTCAAGGCCAAGATGCGATCACCACGAAAGAAAATATCTTTTGAAACAGTGCCCAAGATCCATAAAAATTCCCAGGCTCTGGCCCACCTCTGCAGCCCCCACACATGAATAAAACCTGGTCCCCTTGCCTCTCTCCATCAGCGCCTTCCTCACTCCCTCGCTTCTCAATTAAAGGCTTCGCCTGCGTTGCTTGTACTCTCCCCGGCTCGCCTCTCCTCTCTGCTTCCTCTGCAGAGAAGATGCTGTGCCTGCGGTCACTTCCACAGCGGAAGGTAGAGAAAGGGAGAATGAGAACGTGGACAACCCCACACCAGCTTGTAAATGCTCCACCTAGGAGTGACCCGTGTCTGTTCACACTGTTCTAGCCCGAAATTGCCACATGGTCACACCTAATCTCAAGGAAGTGGGAAGGGCCATCTTCCCACACTCAGAGGGAAAGAGGAGCTTAGGTTACTGCGGAGGGACAGGCATATGAATATATGCACGTATCGACCTAGATTACCAAGAATTAACTGAGAATTAAATAACATTTCCCACCTTGCGATGGAATGAGGGCTCAGAATAGCAAACACATGTACGTCTGGGAAGTTAATATCACACTGTGTTCACACCTGAATTTGCCATCTGTGATTTCGGGATTGCTAACACAATTTTAAGGTCAGGAAAGTTAGGTTTCCAAATCTGTAGAATTTCCATTTTGGATCACTTAGCTATTACCACAATAAATCTATGTCATAAATAACCACAACATCGCGTGGCTGAAAGCAACAATCCTTCATTTTAGCTCAGCATCCTCTAGACTGATGGCGGCACCTCCGCATCCGGGTTGGCCAGCGAGGTGGACTGCGCTGGCAGGTTTGGGCGGGGCCTCTGCCGGAAGGGCCCTGCTTTCTGTCGTGCGGATTCTCAGCTTCTAGCGAACCAGTCCAGGCTTGTTCTCCTGGCTGTGCAGGGTTGAGACTGAAAGAGGGAGAAATATGTGACTCCAAAATGACCCCCCATCACTTCTGCCACATTTCTAATGGTCAATACAAGACAGGGCAGCAAGCACTCAAAGGTTGAAGAAATACTCTGCGTCTAATAGGATGAGATTGCAAAAGATGTGCATGTAAAGAGATGGAGAATTGGCGCCATTTTCTTATCAATCAACTCCACGTGTAGACTTGATCCTCAGGCCCAGTGTTGTTTAAACTGCGGCACATATTAGAATGTCCGGAAGTGCTTGCTAACAAGCAGACTAGCTAGCAGGGCCATCCCTAGAGTTTTTAGTAGGGCTCGGGTTGGGTCCAAGGACGTGCATTCCTGTTTACACCCTGCTGATGCTGTTGGCCAGGAGGTGACAATTTAGGGAGGACCCTCCAATAGCCTCACTTGGAAATCAGGAAAACCAAAAGAAGAGTCACCTGCTTTCCCTCCCATGGTGGCACCAAGCCCGAAATAGAATTTACATGTCCAGCCCAGGCTTCTTTCTCTGACATCTTCCTCGACTCTACGAGTCATTGCCTTGTCTTGGTTCACCTCTAGCTTTAATATTGTCATTATTTTTATTATCATCATTAGTAACGATTAAGAAGATTGAGGCATGACAAGATGCTTAACATTCTGCCCAAGGCATATTAAAAGCGCTGGGCGCTGGCTGAGAGGCATTGTCCAAGTCACAAGGAGACGTATAATCCTCTGCCCAGGAAGCCTCTACAATATCACTCTTAAATTAAGCAGTCCCTGACAATGAAGCCATTCATCTGCCCAAAAGGTCAAATGTGTCCCTGTGAATCACACAGGATCTTGGCATTCCTGAGTGAGAGAGAGCTCTGCAAATCCAGACATCGTCCCCAACCTAGACAGATGGGGTTCTTTATAGCCTTTGTCAGCCACCACAAGGGGCAAGCTCCGTAGAAGTGACGTGGCACTTCTCTACGTAACCACGCTCCACAGCAGAGACTCCAGTGTGCTCCGCTCATGGGCCTGGTTCTTGACCCATGGTAACTTTACAGAGTCCCCTTTGCAGAGTTGTTGTGACGTCATGTCCTGGGCTTTTCTCAAACAGTACCACAAGGATCTATTATGTGAAAATCACCCTCCTGTTTGTTATTTCATTCTTCTATCTCTCCAGGTCCCTGTGTGAGATAGCTTTCCAGGGCCAAGTGTGTGAAATGCTTTTTCATCTTGAGGACTGGTAATATTTGGGTTTTCTTGGTAAGAAAATATGAAATGTTTTGTAGCATATGAGAATTAAGAAACCAGTTCTGTCGCCTACCTCCTTTTCTCTTTGGCTATCAGGAAATTCAAATGCAAATTTGAAGCTTGACTTATAGTTGCGCTCATTGATGTGCTTTGTAAATTCTTTTTGTGCTTTCTTGACTTTGTATATTAGTTTCTATTTTCCCTTGTTGTACATTTCTATATTTATTTATTTTAGCTATTTGTTGCTTCGTGTGTGCATGGTATTACCCCATATTCTTTTTAGGATAAAGCAGGTTATAAGTAGTATGAACACATTTGCCACAATCCCAAATTAAAGAAAATATTAATTAGCTACAACCCAATAATCTTAGACCCTCAATTAAATTTCTTGGTTTGTGGGGAAGGGCAACAGATCTTGAGAAGATCTTGAGAAGAGATAAGAGATAAACTCTATTTTGAGTATAAAGAAATGCCCCTCAAAGAAGGTTTTTTGTGAGGGGGTATTCTGTTTTTCTGCCATGCTGAGAGTGGGACCAAGGGCTTCACACCTGCTAGGCTGAACCATCCAGCCGGCCTCAGCCCAAGGAAGTCTATTTTCAAATCACAGGATTGAAATTGCATGGAAAACCAAAAAGTCAGAATTGGAAGCCAGTCTGTGGGACTCTGAACACTCCTCTTTGCCCCCCTGCAGTACAAAGATCTCCCCGAGACCTCACAGTGCCCCAGACACAGGGGTCTCCCCATTCTCCACGACCTGGCATGATGAAATTCCCAGCCCAGATCACCAGGAAAACAAAATGTTCCGGTTTCAAAGCCCGAGATCATGTTAGATCACCCAGAGGCAAAGCCTACTATGTGCTTTTGAGTTAAACAGAGTGAACCCAGAGGAAAGAACCAGAAAATGAACACCTTTATTCCCACCTTGCTTTGACTAAATCCAGATCAAAATAGAGCTTTGGATACTCTCACGTGATAACAGTAACTATTTTAAGCAGCGGATATCTTCTGATGAGCCCTGGGCAGATGGAGAGGGTGACCACGTGTCCAGAAAGTCACTGTGATCTGGAGCATCTGGTACGAGATACCCTTTTGCAAGTGGGCTTTTCAGACACTCTTCCTTCCACTCAAGGACAGGCACAGGATGATGGCCATGGTGATGAAAACACGTACGAGATACCCTTTTGCAGGTGGGCTTTTCAGACACTCTTCCTTCCACTCAAGGACAGGCACAGGATGATGGCCATGGTGATGTCACGGGTAAGGAACGACATCCCAGGCGCAGAAAGGACACCAACGCCGTGGGCCTGTGACACAAACACGTGTAGGGCAGGCACCAAGGCCCTCCCTCGCCCCCTGGGCCCCTCCCACTTCCCTCTGCCCCTTCCTCTCCTCCACACGCGGCTGTCCTTCTCTGCCCCTCCCAGCTTGGCCATCCGGCACCACAGGCAAATACAAAGTGTCAGCATTTCCCTTTCTGACTTAAAAGTCACATGCGAAGCGTTTCGTGAAGAAATTGTAGAGAAAAGCTCATCTCTCATTAAACATGATAGGAAGGGCTCCAGACACCCTCCTTCCGCTCACCTTCTCGTTATGTGAACGCGGCTGCCGGTGTCACTCAGGGAAAGCTAAAAGGTCAGTTCTTTAGCAAGGAGGCTGCGACGAGGTGGAAAACACGGCGACACCCGCGGTGCCAACGCACTCAGGGGCCTCGCTGCAGCCTCCACGCCTCCCGTCTGCTCCGCACAATGGAGCTGCATCAGGGAAGCAAAGATTTCTTGTTTCTTATTCTTGGCACTGTTGTGTGCATAGGGGAGAACGTGAGGCACATCTTCCCCTCTCACCAGAGGGGACCTTCATTAAGACACTGTTAAATAAGCAGCCCAAAGAGTGTGCTTGACAAGCTTGCCCACCGTCAGAGAGCAGGGCACTAAACCAAGTATGCAGTGATCCAGTGGTCCGTGCTTCAAGAGAGAAAACCCAAATCCTTGAGGATGCATCACAATAGAATCCGACCTGGTTTCAGGATGAGGATGCTGGAAGGTTTCTGAGAAGATATCAGATGAATAGGAGTCGGAGGTCAAGGGAGAAGAGGAATGTTTGTGGGAACAGCATGTGCCAAGTTCCTGAGGCAGCGTGAAGATGAGATATTTTAAGACCTCAAAGATCAGCATTGCCAAAGCAAAGAGAAAATGATTCTGGTAGAAGTTGCACAGAGGTTCCTAATGCACTTGACTCTATTCAAAGGCTGATTAAGAGTTGGAGAAAGTTGTGGTTACTGATTGAGATAATCACTGATATGAAAATATCAAACGTAGGATTTTCAGAGTCATTTCTAAACCGTGGAGAATCACCTAGGCCCTGGATCAGCTGTCTCTCACGTAGCTTTTCACCCTCATCTCTCCGACCTCACTTACAGAGCTTTGTTGTAATTGTCCCTGATGGGTCCTTCACCAAACCAAGCATGTGTCCGCCTCCACTCATTCTGCCCTCGCTCCCAGAGAGCCACGTGGCCTCATTCAAGCCTCAGTGCCCCTGCGTGTCTCCCCTTCCAATGGGTCTGTCAGGAAAGTGGCCTGGAAGAACAGCCACCACTTCTCCTGTCCTTCACCGTGGCAGACCCTCATGCTCATCGGCTTGGTACTAGACTAGGCGCTCACAGGGGCGGACCCAGTTCTGTGCCAGTCACTGCTTTCACGGCCACGCCACGGCCTGCCTCCTGGGTACTCCGTGGCACTGAGCTCAGAGGTGCTGGGTGGGGGCCGGGTGGAGCTCGGGCCGTGTGCTCTTGGCTCCATCTGGGCTCCAGCCCTAGTGGTGGAAATTCAAATTGAATAAGCAAAGACCGGGTCCAGGGAGGAACCTGGCTGTGCTCAGGAGCTCCAGCCAGGAGAGATGCGGAGCAGCCGAGCGGAGGATGGAGATGAGATGAGATACAAAGACGTGGCCTCCATGAGCTGGATTAATCGACTGCCAGGCTCTTGGCCCCTTTATCGCACACATTCGTCTCTTTAACTTGCTGCAAAATCGCCCTTACACTACTTCACAGGAGGGGAAATAGAGGCACAAATGTGACATCCCGTGACTGAGGTCACAGGACTCATGAGCGATAGAGGGGCATGGAGCTCAGTTCTGCAGCTCCAGAATCCACCCTATTAACCGCAGTCTGTCCTTGCCTCCCCTCGGGAAGGGGGCTGTCATGGACCCCCTGTGTCCCTACGCACAGCACCTGTGCAGTGATAGCGGCGTCCCGCTGTGGGCAGAGTAAACCCTTTTACAGGAGGCGTCGATGCCCGAGCGAGAAGCCTACGCTGCCTCTTCCCAACACTGAGCACAGGAGCGGCTGGCTCCATCCAGGCCCTGGGCTAAGGGTTCTGTTTGAATCATCTCTTCGTTTCCCCGGAAACCTCAACCCAACCCCAAGTTGTTCTGACATCGATAAGGACTTATTTTTAAATTCAGGGGGCCGTATTTCCATTTAAATTGACTTACTTAAAAATAGATAAATAAAATTTAGACTTGTTAAATGAAGGAAGTGTTTCCCAAGTGGTCCCTAAAGAGATGGAGATTATTGATCTATATAGAAGTCCCAGGATACAGGGTCTCCGTCCGCCTCTCTGCTGTGCTCATCAGCTCCCTCTCTGCCATGCTCCAGCCTCACAGCGCACCCCAGCGGTTCTGGGAGGTGCAGCAGTCAGACCGCGGCTCTTTTCAATCCAATATGGTGGTGAAACTTTCAGAGCTGGGTCCCACTGGCCCCGATTTGGGCTTGTGAACACCCACACACACCTGGTCCAATCAGGGGCGGGGGGAAGGGATATGGGGTGTGTCCAGCCTGGCACAGTGACCCAGGAGAATGACCAGGCAAGGGTGGACTCGGTCTCTTCCAGCCACCTGGGGAGAAGGGAGGAGCAGTTCCAAAACAAAGGCTTTGTCACTAGAGAGAGCGGACAGGGGCACGAGCCCAGTAAGAGCAACAGATGCCCATTCCAATGCAAAGGAGAGCAGGACTCAGAGAGGTTAGGCAGCTTGCTGAAGACCACACAGATGAGAAGCAAATAGGAAAGTCCAAGCAGCCTGAGTCTGTTCCTCTTAATTCTCCAACTCCTCATCTTCCCGGGTATTTCCATGCCAGGTAGAGTCCAGAGAAAGGCAAAATAGCTCAAGAATGTGTAAGAAATTGCTTCAAAGCTCAGAGAATCATTGACTATTAGAGCTAGAGATAGTTCCAGATGTTACCTGGTTTGGGATTTTAAATGAGGAGATGATTCATCCCAGAGATGTTAAGTAACTTATTTAAGCACAAATAGCCACCTAGCCTTGAATGAGGGTTATTATTTTTTTTTCAATCCTTTGTCCAGCAGGCATTTATTGTACACCAGTATTTTCCCATCACCAGGCTGTGTGCCAGGGGCACTGGCTTAAGTAAAGCAGCTTTGCTGTCTGAGACATACTGCGTGGTTCTTTAAATGGTAAAAGACACCCTTGACTGGTAACTGTTCCAGTCTTATTAGTGCTAGTAAAAAAATAAAATAATAAAAAAATAAAAATAATAATAATAATAATAATAATAATAATAAAACTGATTTGTTGTGAACTTACTATGAATCACAGTTCTGAGCATATTCCATAAGTCATAAAAAACATGCTTCTGTTAGGATGCTTGTAAAGACTGAAGGGTTAATTGCATAGATTTTCTGGGAATGGGATTTAAGCACTCTGTATAATATGGAACTGGTCTGATTGATGTAACAAAGACAAAAATAATAATGGCTTAAACAGACGCTGCAGATTAGACATGCCTGGCTTAAAGAAAAGAGGTACTTTTCCAGTGAAACAGCCCAAGAGCTGGCACTCCAGCTTGATATGGGGGCTCAGTGATCAACTTTGATGGTTGCCTTCCTCAACACACAGTATCTCCATGGCCTATGGTGGCTGGTCCGGTACCCACCATGCACTTCTGCACCACAGCCAATAGGAAGGGAGGAAGACTGCAAGAAATGCCCCCCATGATTTATAAAGCTCTTGAGTACTTCTACTAGCAACAAATGTCCTCACTCCAGCCCGAAGGAGGCTGAGTGTAGCCTTTACCTGGGCTGCCATGTTTCCAGATAAAAATCAAGAGTCCTCTTAGTAAAGGTGTTGCTAACATAAATAAGGTGTTGACTATGTGTAACCAGAGCAGCACAATTCATATTATTGAGCACTTCGTAAGGGCCCAGAATGGCTTAAGGGCTTCAAAGAATTAGTACCTCATTTAATCCACACATTTTATCCGGTCCCTGTGAAGTGTATCTTATTTCTTTTACTTTTATAAATAACAAAGCCGAGTCAGAAAGACTGATAAAGGCTTGTTGTTTAAGTTGCTGAGAGCAGGGTAACCTTTCACACAGTAGTGGGTAACTAACTTCCGGGGCTCTGGAACTCTCCTACAAATGGATGGGAAAGCCAAGAGGCCCAGAGACAATAAATCCTTCGAGAACAGGGCTAAACTTATAGCTCTGAGTGTCAGGAAAGGGTCTGGGGATGAGGAACCGCAAGGGGAAAGGCCCTGGGCTGAAGAATAAGATGGAGCCTCTGCCTCTCAGATTTGATTCCCGCAGGGATCGCTCCTGCGGCTGGGCTGTGGCTGGGAGGTTGACTCTGATTCAGCTGGACTGGGTGGGGCCTGAGAGTCCGTGTTTCGACAACTCCTGGGGAAGGCCGGTGTCCTGAGCTGAGGACCAGGCTCTGAACTGGGCAGAGTGAGATCACAGGGACAGTTACTGCCCACTTAACAAGAAACGGAAACGGATGGTCCAGGGTTGTCAACCTTCCGGGCCTGCTGGGTGGTCTGACACTGGACATATGGGAATTGAGCTGTGGTGAGATGTGCATCAGGTGCCAGACTATTACGTTATGGTTATGTAATGCAGTGTGTTCTCTAATTCAGTCTTTCCCGTTTACAGGGCATTAGCATATATAATTATTTTACATAGGTTTAACGACTGGCACTGCATAGTCACTGCCCATCAAACAGATGAAAGCTGTGCGTGATCAGGTACAGCGGCACCTACAAACTGCATCACGTGTCTGCACACATGCGCAAGTGTGTGTATGAGAGGACACAACTGTGGACGCGAGAATAAGAACCCTAGACTGCAGCCTGGGCAGACCCTGCCTTCTTACGGCACAAGACCTGGGCCTCACTCACCCTCCCCTCGCCCTGAATGAGATACCAAAGCCAAGGGCTGCTGCAGCGGCACCCCTGTTACAGAGCCCAGGAGCCCAGACAACTCCTGCAGGTGAGATCTGTGCGTGAATAGCTTTTGTTTGGCCTGAGTGAAGTTCACATGCTCCTTAAGGTCAAGATTTTTTTCTAAATAAGGAAATATAACATGCGGGCTTCTCTCAAAGCCAGACAGAGAATGCAGAGCCCACACCCCCACACGGCAACCTCTGTCCCCTGTAGGAAGGACAGGTCCCTAGGTGTCCTGCCTCCCTGTGGCCTCCTCCCTCTGCCTCTAGAGGCTGTGGCATCTGTGACCTCTGTGTCACACCCCTGGGACACTGGGCTAAGATTCTTTCACTCCCTATGGCTGGCACAGAAAAGCTGTAACTGCTCTAGCGGGACTTCAGTGTGTCTCGTGCAAAAAGGACCGGTTGCCTGTGGGACTTCTTTCTCTCCTCTGTGTCCACCTGAGTGTGTCAGGCACGGTGTGAGCCCCCAGGTCCAAATTCTCTGTGGTTCTGTACAAAGTCGAGGCACTGCCAGCTCCCAGTCCAACCCTGATATTTTCTAACACTCTTCTGTGTCACCACACATAATGGCCTCAGAACTAGACACAGAGGAACTACCGTTGGGTGTAGGAACTGTTCTTTCTCCCCACTCCACTCCCCTCAACCCTCTAATGTTGAACACAGTGGCCCAGAGATCTCAGACCCAAGGCCCTGGTTGTCTGGCTTTATCTTCATATCTTTACAGTACTAGGCATGGCTGTCAAAATGCCCAAACACTTTGGGTTCCTCTTCCTCATGCTGCACTGAAGCAGCTCCTCCCTGCAGCATGCAAACATGCAGAAACTTGAGACGAAGCAGCCCTAGTTAAAGGGCTTATAAATTACAAGCGAGGTTAAACCAGGTCCTATAGGTAAGTGACAGATATGGGCACAAGTTAGGTGCTTGGGGACTTCAAGGTCCTAGTACATCATTCATAAAGAGTCGGGTTTTCCAAACTTACCACCTAAGAAGGGTCATCTGGAGTGCTTGTTAAAAATATGTATTCCCTGAGCTCTCCTTTGGAGAGGCTGCTGCACCAGAAAATGGGGCTAGGAGCCTGGGAGCCTCTGCTGTTATAAACTTGCCCCTGTGGTTCTGATCACCAGGTAAGGGGAGAAAACATCCACGCAGGACCGCGGCTCCCTGAAGAGGCTTTTCAGCGTGGAACCCGCACAGGGGTCATGTGGGAATCCATTCAAAATGCAGTTTTGGATTTGGCAGTCAGAGGCGAGGCCTGAGATGCTGCATTTCTAAGAGTCTCCCAGGGGATGCTGCTGTGAATGGCCAGCCAGGACCTGTGTAACTTCTGAGGCCTGGTGTAAAACAAAAACCGCAAGGCTCTTGCTGAAAAGCTATTTGAAAAAAAGAGAGGAAGAAAGTGAAGGAAGGGAGGAAAAGAAAAAAATATTCTCCTTTCTTCTGTGGTCTATTTCTCTATCTCTCATTATGTTTTTAATTTTGCTCTCAGTGTTGTGCTGTTTTGTGTAAAAATGCTGTGGAGTCGCTTTCCTCTGTGAGGCTCCACCAGGACAGCGGACAGCAGCCCTCGCCCAGCAGGGCTGGGAAGTGGGGCGCTGGGAACCCCTCCAAGGAGGCAGGCAGACAGCAGAAGGCAGGAACTGACATCGGGTGAGGCTCCCGGGCTCTGACACGAGCCACGTGCCACCAGACGTCACTTAAAACACAAACTGGAAAACAAAGTTAAGAATCTCAAAGTGAGACCAAAGTAGGATACCCTAAGCATGGGGCCTTTTCTAAGGGAAGGAGCCTGGGACTCTGAATACTCACAAAAATCTGAGAATAGGACTGTGTGAAAACCCATAAAAACCTGAGAATGGTGACTATGAGCTTTTTAAGGCAGAGATGGTAAAGCAAGACCAGCAAATTGTGGACCTGCAGCCCTACTGCCTGTTTTTATAAATAAAATTTTATTGCCACACCACCATACTCATTTGTGTGTGCACTGTCCATGGCTGTTTTTATGCTTCAATGGCAGAGTAAGTGGAACTAAGCCTCCAACACTTACACTCCGGCCCTTTCCAGGAAAATGCTGTTGACACCCAGGGTAGAGTAGAGAATTGTGGATTTCAAAAATCTGGTCTTCAAGAGTGGAGAGATTGTATAGGTGGTTCAGCCTCTGATGTGTTTGTACTATGTCTATGTCTCCTGGAGACTGTAAATAACAAACATGGCCCCTCTGGCAAGTTGTAGATCCCCCTGGAGCACCATGGAGACCATTCCTAATTAGAATAGCCAGATTAACTCCATTTTGTGCGGCCCTTAAAATAAATCTTTCAATTCACACTAGGCATGTGTTTGAAGTACTGTAAAAACATCATGGTTTGAGATATCAGTAACTCTGCTCTGGTATTCTTTATAAAGTTATGGGTTTTACATGTCCATGCCCATAAATTCATGAAAGCAACTGCACAGTAGTAGCACAGGTGGGACACCTGAAATCAAATGCCAGGTGAGAGCCAGGTGCATCTTCTCAGAGTGGGCCTAAGAAACAGATAAGAAGCCAGTCAGGGAATATTGTTTCCTGTTGTGTTATTGGTAAGACATTCATTAGACTACTGGCCACTTAATAAGATAATTATTATAATTATCTTTGTTTTACACATGAGGAAACCAGGGATCCAAGAGATTATGGAACTTGCCAAAAGTCACACAGCTGATGTGTAGGAAAGCCAGGATTTCTATGGGCAGTCTGGCACCAAAGCTAAACCTGCAGCCTAAGGGTGGACAAATATTTCTACAAATTGGCTTCTGGTAGTAAATATTTTCACCTTTGCAGGCATTTGTATATCACAAGCACTCAACTCTGCTGTTGAAGGGAAAAGCAATATCATAGCTGATATGTAAATAAATAGGTGTGGCTGTGTTCCAATAAAACTTTACTGACCCAAGCAGACAACTGGCTAGACATGGCCCACAGACTCTGGCTTCCTTACTCTAATTCCAGTCACACATTTATGCCACTAATAATGCTTGTTGGGTGCCTAAAATACTTCTGACCACACAGTAGGAGTGGAATAATCAGTACCTTTACTAACCACCATTATGAAAATAAGGATAACTGTATGTCTTTGATTTTACAAAACAGCTGACTCATCTTTTTTTTGTTCTTCAGAGCTACATTCATTTTTGAGCAAAAAGGCATTTTTATGTAATTTCATCTTGCCACCATCCAAGAGGGGCATGCTACAACAAAATCATCCTCTCCGACGAGATTTAGTCAATCACATCGACAAGGCAGTTTGACCTCCGCTTTCAGAGGGGCAGGCGTGGACGTCCGCCACAGCTCCTGGGTCACAGCACAGCAAGCTGCTGTCACATGCACACAGTCGTCAGCTCACGGATCTCAGCCTGACTCCTGGGGGCTCAGGATGCCAGACTCTGCCCCAAACTCCCTGTCAGCAATTAGGAGCCCAGCACACAGGGACCAGGCTCGGCTGATGGGAGCCTTCAGAAAGGCCAGCAGCACCTCCACAAGGGTGGGTTTGGGGGCCGGTGGCAGAAGGGCAGCTCATAAACCATAAGACAGCAGAGTCCAGTCTGCCGCATTGTGATGAGGGGAGGCGTCCCTTGACACCATAGATAAAGTCAGAACATAGTAACAGGAGCTGACAGAAATTGAGAAAAACATATTTTTAGACTGAGAAGCAGTGATTGGTCTGGACAGGATGTGTTCTGCTCAGTGTCATCCCCCGTGCTTTCTGGGAGCCGCTGCCACCCTGGGGTGTATTGTCCTTCCCCCAAAGTTCACCGGGTGAGATGAGAACAGTGCAGCAAAAAGCCCTGAATGTCTGCAGCTTGTAGGGGTCGTAATTCTTCCCCACAAAGTTACCTTTCCTGTTTCTATGAATTACTCTTACATTCTTGTAAGAGATATGGTTTGAGGTATTTATGATGCATTCAATTCTGCTATCATTGATTTATTGAACGAAACCAGCTCAGGGATATGATGGAAAGGCCCTAATTCCAAAAACTCTTACATCTCCGCACGAAGAGCATTTTCTGCCCCGTTGGCCTCCTGCAGATGACCAGCCGAGATAAACAGAGGCCACTCCACTCTCAGCTGCAGTGTGCGTGGCGATGTGCAGGAATCAATCAGACAAAAGCAGATTATTACAGTGTCTGCAAGAGATCAAACAGTGCTGGCATCCGCACCCACACACGCCTGATTTACAGGCGAGCTGATAAAGTGCTGCAGCTCACTGTCAGGAGAACATGACAACCCCTTGAGCTCTGTGGATAAATTATTGCTGAAGCCCATGATAACATTTCTCCGCCTAGCAACCAAACATAACAGGATGTGGCTTTTAGTACTAGGAGCCAAATGATACGAAGACGAGACGCCCAGGAGCTTTCCAGGCTCTGAAGGCACATGCTAAAATGGAACCTTGAAAGAAGCAGCCCCCTGAAACCCACAGGTAATTAACAATGCCAGCCACAGAGCCCAGACCTCTTCTGTCACATCGCTGCACAGAGCCATGTGCCGTCTTCCCCGAGCAGTTTTCTTCTGTTAGAGCAAAGTTACCTCTTTCGGAGCTCTGTGCTAGGAACTGTGCTGCTTTCCACACATCCAAGGGGTGACCTCAAAGCGTAGTACCTGTCCTGCATTCCCCGTGATCAGTGAAGTCAGCATGGAGAGTAGGATTAAACATCCTTGAACCCCACAGGGAGAAAAAGTACTCGCCTTTCTTGTTTGGTGTTGATTTACCTAATAGCATCAATGGGAGGGCCTCAGTGTGGTCCCAGTACAAATCTCAAATACCTCCCAAACATTGCAAAATGTTCTTCTTAAACAAAGAAAAGACAACTATGGCTAACTAGAACTTGTAACGACAAAATTCTTATTTTTTTACTATTTTCTTTTTTTCAGGTGACATTGTTTTTAAATTGATGGAGGTGATAGCACATGTTTTTCAAAAAATAAACTTGTTTGAGCCATGATCTCCATAAGGACCAGGTATTTTTGGCTTGTTTTCTGCTGTACCTCAACAGCTCAACAGTGCCGAGGCGATAAACTATCTGTACATATTTGCTTAATGAAATTGATAAAAAGTAGAAAATTAAGTTAACAATGATGTAAGTACTGTTATGGAGACATTTGCAATGAATGTACAGAAGAATCAGAGTCATAAAAGTATCTGGAAATGATACTTGACCAACTGGGCTCGTGTGCTATAACAAATACCTGATAACGAGCTAATGAGGACAAAAGCCGCATTTTGGCTCTGGGTTTTAGAAGATCCAGTCCAGTGCTCTGGCCAGGCTGCCAGATGGCAACGAGGGAGAAACAGGGCCCAGTGAAACCACTCACCTCTTGGCTATAAAGCCAAAGAGAGAAAAGGAAGATGAGATTTCGCTACTGGCTTGGAAGTCCTGTCCCAGTGTCGCAAGATCTCTAGTGGACCCTGCTTCTGGAAGGATCTCCACCACCTCCAAACAGCACCAGGTGGGGACAAGCCCCACATGGGCCATTAGGAAACCTTCCAGGTCCAGATATGGCAACAACTCATATTGAAGAACACGGCACCGTCACCTGTGATAATCGTTGCTGCCCTGTGAGGTAGGAACTAGTATTTGCCTTTCTGAAAAGGAAAATGATACTCAAAGACACAGGTAATTCATCAACGTCACAAGCGTCTGTGTGGCAGAAACAGAATTCCACCTGGGCAGTGCATCTCAGAGGTGGTCTCTGAGCTTCTCTACTCAGTGTCTTCCCTCTCACTCAAAGAACTGCACAGGTTCTTATCTGCTTTCCAAATGGAAGAAAATTGACATCATGACCCTTCCCAGGGTCATGTGGTTATGTAACAAGGGCTGGATCCCAAACCCAGGATTGCCTGGTGCCCACCTCCACTGTGCTTCCGGACCTCCAAAGAAACATACTCCAAATGATTATACAAACTGTGAGAAGCATGTTTTAAACACAGACTAATTAATAAGTCACTTCACTTCTGATTGGTCTACGTGTATTTCAGAGAACAATTGGTTCAAAGGTCAAATTAAGAGGCTTCAATTACTGTTTTGTAAATGAATCCAGAATTTAGAAACAAGGGTAAGACGAACAAAATCCCAATTTAAAAATGGGTAAAAAACAAAAATAAACAATTCTCCAAAGATACACTAGTGGCCAATAATCATACTCAGCATCTCTGATAACAGGAGAAATGCATATCAAAGTTACAATGAGTGGGGTGTGATGGGCACTCCTGTAATCTCAGCATTTGGGAGGGGGAAGCAAGAGGTTCCCACGAGTTCAAGTCCAGCGTGGGCTACATGGTGAGTTTAAGGTTAGCCTGGAATGTATGGTGAGATCCTGTCTCAAAAAACAAATAAGCAAAATCACACCTGGGATAACACCTAACACCCTAACGTTAAGATGGCCACACCCAAAAGATCAGAAAATAACAAGTGTTGGCAAGGTTGTAGAGTTCTCTCCTCTCTCCATGGGACGGCTCTCAGCCCAGGGGTAGCATGATCGTTTCATTATGGGTTGGTCTTCCTTTCACTTTTTTCTGTAAGTGAGACTCCTGTGAGTTCTACTAAGCATCCCATTTATTCCACCACTACCAATCTTCCCAGTTACCAACTTGTTATCTGTATCTAGTATATTGCATGAATCCTCCTGTGCTGCAAAAGATGCTTCCTTATTCATTATTTAGTCTTCACATAATCCGTATCACCTACACCCATCAGCCTCTAGCTTACTTACTATATGAATTTAAAATTGTTTAGACATCTCATCCCTACCATCTGCTGTAGCAGATTTGAATAATAATACAACTAATACAGCAAACCCACATTACAAAAGACCTAAAATGTGATGAGGATGAAAGAGAGAGAAACGTCTATGAGATTAAAAGAAATTTAGGCACTATATTAATCAGATGCAATTTTTTGAAAACCATTTGTAAGACAATTGAGGAAATTGGACACTAACTAGATTCCTGATGGAATCATGAAATTATTATATATTTTAGATATAAAAATGACATTTTTGATGTAAAATTTTTTGTTTTAAAAATATAAAGTGAAGTATTTATGGGTAAGATTACATGATATCTAAAATTTACTTCAAAATGAACCAGTGTTTTGCAATTCAGATCAACAAAATAGTTCTTGAGCCCATGCTAAATAGCGTTGTACAAACTGAGAATCATGACCCATTAGTAAATAAATTGATTTGGTGGACTGAGGCCAGAATATTTTAAATGACAAACACAAATGGGAAAAATAGGAAATATTAGGAGAATAGCATTCTGTCATGGAAAATTTCCTTCCATGAAACTTTTGTGTCCACTGTGCGCATGTGTATGTTGTAAACATATATGATAGATCATGATATAGAATGGATTTCTTCCTGTGGGCTGCAGTTAATGAAGATTAAGAAGCACTGCAGAAAGCAGAGTCCTAATCGCTGATGAGCACAGCAGTTACAAAGAAAATAAAACATGGCCCCCACTTTCCAGAAAAGGCAGACATGACCAGACACGCAGTGCAGAATGCTGGGGTCACTGCTGCCCATGAGACCCAAGGACTGTGGGAGAACAAAGGAAGTGTTGACTAACTCTGGCATGGATTTCATAGGACAGCTAATACCAAAAAAATGAGCGGTGAAAGATGGAAAGGGTGAAAAGCTATCCCTCAGGGAGGTACAAAGCTGTAAACACACACACGTGGTGCATTTGGACAAAAGAAAGCAGTTTGCTGCAACCAGGAGGCCAGGACAGTTCAGATTATTAGTAGGGAGCCCATAAGTTGGACAGAGCAATCAAGGACATGAAGACCTGGGTGATCCTGAGGAAAATGAACTTGACTTGAAGGACTACAAACTTATCATTTCTCTCTCGGTGATCTCCACTGTTCATAATCGCTTAATCATATTATTTGCCTGCACCAAAATTGTGATCAAGAATTTCTACTCCAATTCCTCTGGTTCAACAATTCCACTCTGGGAACACACACAAGGAAACAGTACTGGGTGTCACAGCGACCAAATCCGTTCATTTACAGCACTACACAAAAAATGCAAAATGTTGGAGAAAACCAAATGTTTCATGACAGAATACTTCCACATGGAAAAATGTTCATAGTACATTTTTAAGTTATGGATACAATATCCATATGCTACATAAGATGTGCACACTGTCCCTGTTTTATGGAAGAAAATGAAAGTAATGCTGAGAAGGACACTGTCCTTTTTACTTTTAATTTAAATTACAAATATTTGGATGATAAAATTATAGGGAATTTATTTTTGTCCTTATTCCCATCTATTAACGTCAAACTCTCACATACAAAGAAAAATCATAAAACATGTGTGCCAGGGGCACTGGCTTAAGTAAAGCAGCTTTGCTGTCTGAGACATACTGCGTGGTTCTTTAAATGGTAAAAGACACCCTTGACTGGTAACTGTTCCAGTCTTATTAGTGCTAGTAAAAAAATAAAATAATAATAATAATAATAATAATAATAATAATAAAACTGATTTGTTGTGAACTTACTATGAATCACAGTTCTGAGCATATTCCATAAGTCATAAAAAACATGCTTCTGTTAGGATGCTTGTAAAGACTGAAGGGTTAATTGCATAGATTTTCTGGGAATGGGATTTAAGCACTCTGTATAATATGGAACTGGTCTGATTGATGTAACAAAGACAAAAATAATAATGGCTTAAACAGACGCTGCAGATTAGACATGCCTGGCTTAAAGAAAAGAGGTACTTTTCCAGTGAAACAGCCCAAGAGCTGGCACTCCAGCTTGATATGGGGGCTCAGTGATCAACTTTGATGGTTGCCTTCCTCAACACACAGTATCTCCATGGCCTATGGTGGCTGGTCCGGTACCCACCATGCACTTCTGCACCACAGCCAATAGGAAGGGAGGAAGACTGCAAGAAATGCCCCCCATGATTTATAAAGCTCTTGAGTACTTCTACTAGCAACAAATGTCCTCACTCCAGCCCGAAGGAGGCTGAGTGTAGCCTTTACCTGGGCTGCCATGTTTCCAGATAAAAATCAAGAGTCCTCTTAGTAAAGGTGTTGCTAACATAAATAAGGTGTTGACTATGTGTAACCAGAGCAGCACAATTCATATTATTGAGCACTTCGTAAGGGCCCAGAATGGCTTAAGGGCTTCAAAGAATTAGTACCTCATTTAATCCACACATTTTATCCGGTCCCTGTGAAGTGTATCTTATTTCTTTTACTTTTATAAATAACAAAGCCGAGTCAGAAAGACTGATAAAGGCTTGTTGTTTAAGTTGCTGAGAGCAGGGTAACCTTTCACACAGTAGTGGGTAACTAACTTCCGGGGCTCTGGAACTCTCCTACAAATGGATGGGAAAGCCAAGAGGCCCAGAGACAATAAATCCTTCGAGAACAGGGCTAAACTTATAGCTCTGAGTGTCAGGAAAGGGTCTGGGGATGAGGAACCGCAAGGGGAAAGGCCCTGGGCTGAAGAATAAGATGGAGCCTCTGCCTCTCAGATTTGATTCCCGCAGGGATCGCTCCTGCGGCTGGGCTGTGGCTGGGAGGTTGACTCTGATTCAGCTGGACTGGGTGGGGCCTGAGAGTCCGTGTTTCGACAACTCCTGGGGAAGGCCGGTGTCCTGAGCTGAGGACCAGGCTCTGAACTGGGCAGAGTGAGATCACAGGGACAGTTACTGCCCACTTAACAAGAAACGGAAACGGATGGTCCAGGGTTGTCAACCTTCCGGGCCTGCTGGGTGGTCTGACACTGGACATATGGGAATTGAGCTGTGGTGAGATGTGCATCAGGTGCCAGACTATTACGTTATGGTTATGTAATGCAGTGTGTTCTCTAATTCAGTCTTTCCCGTTTACAGGGCATTAGCATATATAATTATTTTACATAGGTTTAACGACTGGCACTGCATAGTCACTGCCCATCAAACAGATGAAAGCTGTGCGTGATCAGGTACAGCGGCACCTACAAACTGCATCACGTGTCTGCACACATGCGCAAGTGTGTGTATGAGAGGACACAACTGTGGACGCGAGAATAAGAACCCTAGACTGCAGCCTGGGCAGACCCTGCCTTCTTACGGCACAAGACCTGGGCCTCACTCACCCTCCCCTCGCCCTGAATGAGATACCAAAGCCAAGGGCTGCTGCAGCGGCACCCCTGTTACAGAGCCCAGGAGCCCAGACAACTCCTGCAGGTGAGATCTGTGCGTGAATAGCTTTTGTTTGGCCTGAGTGAAGTTCACATGCTCCTTAAGGTCAAGATTTTTTTCTAAATAAGGAAATATAACATGCGGGCTTCTCTCAAAGCCAGACAGAGAATGCAGAGCCCACACCCCCACACGGCAACCTCTGTCCCCTGTAGGAAGGACAGGTCCCTAGGTGTCCTGCCTCCCTGTGGCCTCCTCCCTCTGCCTCTAGAGGCTGTGGCATCTGTGACCTCTGTGTCACACCCCTGGGACACTGGGCTAAGATTCTTTCACTCCCTATGGCTGGCACAGAAAAGCTGTAACTGCTCTAGCGGGACTTCAGTGTGTCTCGTGCAAAAAGGACCGGTTGCCTGTGGGACTTCTTTCTCTCCTCTGTGTCCACCTGAGTGTGTCAGGCACGGTGTGAGCCCCCAGGTCCAAATTCTCTGTGGTTCTGTACAAAGTCGAGGCACTGCCAGCTCCCAGTCCAACCCTGATATTTTCTAACACTCTTCTGTGTCACCACACATAATGGCCTCAGAACTAGACACAGAGGAACTACCGTTGGGTGTAGGAACTGTTCTTTCTCCCCACTCCACTCCCCTCAACCCTCTAATGTTGAACACAGTGGCCCAGAGATCTCAGACCCAAGGCCCTGGTTGTCTGGCTTTATCTTCATATCTTTACAGTACTAGGCATGGCTGTCAAAATGCCCAAACACTTTGGGTTCCTCTTCCTCATGCTGCACTGAAGCAGCTCCTCCCTGCAGCATGCAAACATGCAGAAACTTGAGACGAAGCAGCCCTAGTTAAAGGGCTTATAAATTACAAGCGAGGTTAAACCAGGTCCTATAGGTAAGTGACAAATATGGGCACAAGTTAGGTGCTTGGGGACTTCAAGGTCCTAGTACATCATTCATAAAGAGTCGGGTTTTCCAAACTTACCACCTAAGAAGGGTCATCTGGAGTGCTTGTTAAAAATATGTATTCCCTGAGCTCTCCTTTGGAGAGGCTGCTGCACCAGAAAATGGGGCTAGGAGCCTGGGAGCCTCTGCTGTTATAAACTTGCCCCTGTGGTTCTGATCACCAGGTAAGGGGAGAAAACATCCACGCAGGACCGCGGCTCCCTGAAGAGGCTTTTCAGCGTGGAACCCGCACAGGGGTCATGTGGGAATCCATTCAAAATGCAGTTTTGGATTTGGCAGTCAGAGGCGAGGCCTGAGATGCTGCATTTCTAAGAGTCTCCCAGGGGATGCTGCTGTGAATGGCCAGCCAGGACCTGTGTAACTTCTGAGGCCTGGTGTAAAACAAAAACCGCAAGGCTCTTGCTGAAAAGCTATTTGAAAAAAAGAGAGGAAGAAAGTGAAGGAAGGGAGGAAAAGAAAAAAATATTCTCCTTTCTTCTGTGGTCTATTTCTCTATCTCTCATTATGTTTTTAATTTTGCTCTCAGTGTTGTGCTGTTTTGTGTAAAAATGCTGTGGAGTCGCTTTCCTCTGTGAGGCTCCACCAGGACAGCGGACAGCAGCCCTCGCCCAGCAGGGCTGGGAAGTGGGGCGCTGGGAACCCCTCCAAGGAGGCAGGCAGACAGCAGAAGGCAGGAACTGACATCGGGTGAGGCTCCCGGGCTCTGACACGAGCCACGTGCCACCAGACGTCACTTAAAACACAAACTGGAAAACAAAGTTAAGAATCTCAAAGTGAGACCAAAGTAGGATACCCTAAGCATGGGGCCTTTTCTAAGGGAAGGAGCCTGGGACTCTGAATACTCACAAAAATCTGAGAATAGGACTGTGTGAAAACCCATAAAAACCTGAGAATGGTGACTATGAGCTTTTTAAGGCAGAGATGGTAAAGCAAGACCAGCAAATTGTGGACCTGCAGCCCTACTGCCTGTTTTTATAAATAAAATTTTATTGCCACACCACCATACTCATTTGTGTGTGCACTGTCCATGGCTGTTTTTATGCTTCAATGGCAGAGTAAGTGGAACTAAGCCTCCAACACTTACACTCCGGCCCTTTCCAGGAAAATGCTGTTGACACCCAGGGTAGAGTAGAGAATTGTGGATTTCAAAAATCTGGTCTTCAAGAGTGGAGAGATTGTATAGGTGGTTCAGCCTCTGATGTGTTTGTACTATGTCTATGTCTCCTGGAGACTGTAAATAACAAACATGGCCCCTCTGGCAAGTTGTAGATCCCCCTGGAGCACCATGGAGACCATTCCTAATTAGAATAGCCAGATTAACTCCATTTTGTGCGGCCCTTAAAATAAATCTTTCAATTCACACTAGGCATGTGTTTGAAGTACTGTAAAAACATCATGGTTTGAGATATCAGTAACTCTGCTCTGGTATTCTTTATAAAGTTATGGGTTTTACATGTCCATGCCCATAAATTCATGAAAGCAACTGCACAGTAGTAGCACAGGTGGGACACCTGAAATCAAATGCCAGGTGAGAGCCAGGTGCATCTTCTCAGAGTGGGCCTAAGAAACAGATAAGAAGCCAGTCAGGGAATATTGTTTCCTGTTGTGTTATTGGTAAGACATTCATTAGACTACTGGCCACTTAATAAGATAATTATTATAATTATCTTTGTTTTACACATGAGGAAACCAGGGATCCAAGAGATTATGGAACTTGCCAAAAGTCACACAGCTGATGTGTAGGAAAGCCAGGATTTCTATGGGCAGTCTGGCACCAAAGCTAAACCTGCAGCCTAAGGGTGGACAAATATTTCTACAAATTGGCTTCTGGTAGTAAATATTTTCACCTTTGCAGGCATTTGTATATCACAAGCACTCAACTCTGCTGTTGAAGGGAAAAGCAATATCATAGCTGATATGTAAATAAATAGGTGTGGCTGTGTTCCAATAAAACTTTACTGACCCAAGCAGACAACTGGCTAGACATGGCCCACAGACTCTGGCTTCCTTACTCTAATTCCAGTCACACATTTATGCCACTAATAATGCTTGTTGGGTGCCTAAAATACTTCTGACCACACAGTAGGAGTGGAATAATCAGTACCTTTACTAACCACCATTATGAAAATAAGGATAACTGTATGTCTTTGATTTTACAAAACAGCTGACTCATCTTTTTTTTGTTCTTCAGAGCTACATTCATTTTTGAGCAAAAAGGCATTTTTATGTAATTTCATCTTGCCACCATCCAAGAGGGGCATGCTACAACAAAATCATCCTCTCCGACGAGATTTAGTCAATCACATCGACAAGGCAGTTTGACCTCCGCTTTCAGAGGGGCAGGCGTGGACGTCCGCCACAGCTCCTGGGTCACAGCACAGCAAGCTGCTGTCACATGCACACAGTCGTCAGCTCACGGATCTCAGCCTGACTCCTGGGGGCTCAGGATGCCAGACTCTGCCCCAAACTCCCTGTCAGCAATTAGGAGCCCAGCACACAGGGACCAGGCTCGGCTGATGGGAGCCTTCAGAAAGGCCAGCAGCACCTCCACAAGGGTGGGTTTGGGGGCCGGTGGCAGAAGGGCAGCTCATAAACCATAAGACAGCAGAGTCCAGTCTGCCGCATTGTGATGAGGGGAGGCGTCCCTTGACACCATAGATAAAGTCAGAACATAGTAACAGGAGCTGACAGAAATTGAGAAAAACATATTTTTAGACTGAGAAGCAGTGATTGGTCTGGACAGGATGTGTTCTGCTCAGTGTCATCCCCCGTGCTTTCTGGGAGCCGCTGCCACCCTGGGGTGTATTGTCCTTCCCCCAAAGTTCACCGGGTGAGATGAGAACAGTGCAGCAAAAAGCCCTGAATGTCTGCAGCTTGTAGGGGTCGTAATTCTTCCCCACAAAGTTACCTTTCCTGTTTCTATGAATTACTCTTACATTCTTGTAAGAGATATGGTTTGAGGTATTTATGATGCATTCAATTCTGCTATCATTGATTTATTGAACGAAACCAGCTCAGGGATATGATGGAAAGGCCCTAATTCCAAAAACTCTTACATCTCCGCACGAAGAGCATTTTCTGCCCCGTTGGCCTCCTGCAGATGACCAGCCGAGATAAACAGAGGCCACTCCACTCTCAGCTGCAGTGTGCGTGGCGATGTGCAGGAATCAATCAGACAAAAGCAGATTATTACAGTGTCTGCAAGAGATCAAACAGTGCTGGCATCCGCACCCACACACGCCTGATTTACAGGCGAGCTGATAAAGTGCTGCAGCTCACTGTCAGGAGAACATGACAACCCCTTGAGCTCTGTGGATAAATTATTGCTGAAGCCCATGATAACATTTCTCCGCCTAGCAACCAAACATAACAGGATGTGGCTTTTAGTACTAGGAGCCAAATGATACGAAGACGAGACGCCCAGGAGCTTTCCAGGCTCTGAAGGCACATGCTAAAATGGAACCTTGAAAGAAGCAGCCCCCTGAAACCCACAGGTAATTAACAATGCCAGCCACAGAGCCCAGACCTCTTCTGTCACATCGCTGCACAGAGCCATGTGCCGTCTTCCCCGAGCAGTTTTCTTCTGTTAGAGCAAAGTTACCTCTTTCGGAGCTCTGTGCTAGGAACTGTGCTGCTTTCCACACATCCAAGGGGTGACCTCAAAGCGTAGTACCTGTCCTGCATTCCCCGTGATCAGTGAAGTCAGCATGGAGAGTAGGATTAAACATCCTTGAACCCCACAGGGAGAAAAAGTACTCGCCTTTCTTGTTTGGTGTTGATTTACCTAATAGCATCAATGGGAGGGCCTCAGTGTGGTCCCAGTACAAATCTCAAATACCTCCCAAACATTGCAAAATGTTCTTCTTAAACAAAGAAAAGACAACTATGGCTAACTAGAACTTGTAACGACAAAATTCTTATTTTTTTACTATTTTCTTTTTTTCAGGTGACATTGTTTTTAAATTGATGGAGGTGATAGCACATGTTTTTCAAAAAATAAACTTGTTTGAGCCATGATCTCCATAAGGACCAGGTATTTTTGGCTTGTTTTCTGCTGTACCTCAACAGCTCAACAGTGCCGAGGCGATAAACTATCTGTACATATTTGCTTAATGAAATTGATAAAAAGTAGAAAATTAAGTTAACAATGATGTAAGTACTGTTATGGAGACATTTGCAATGAATGTACAGAAGAATCAGAGTCATAAAAGTATCTGGAAATGATACTTGACCAACTGGGCTCGTGTGCTATAACAAATACCTGATAACGAGCTAATGAGGACAAAAGCCGCATTTTGGCTCTGGGTTTTAGAAGATCCAGTCCAGTGCTCTGGCCAGGCTGCCAGATGGCAACGAGGGAGAAACAGGGCCCAGTGAAACCACTCACCTCTTGGCTATAAAGCCAAAGAGAGAAAAGGAAGATGAGATTTCGCTACTGGCTTGGAAGTCCTGTCCCAGTGTCGCAAGATCTCTAGTGGACCCTGCTTCTGGAAGGATCTCCACCACCTCCAAACAGCACCAGGTGGGGACAAGCCCCACATGGGCCATTAGGAAACCTTCCAGGTCCAGATATGGCAACAACTCATATTGAAGAACACGGCACCGTCACCTGTGATAATCGTTGCTGCCCTGTGAGGTAGGAACTAGTATTTGCCTTTCTGAAAAGGAAAATGATACTCAAAGACACAGGTAATTCATCAACGTCACAAGCGTCTGTGTGGCAGAAACAGAATTCCACCTGGGCAGTGCATCTCAGAGGTGGTCTCTGAGCTTCTCTACTCAGTGTCTTCCCTCTCACTCAAAGAACTGCACAGGTTCTTATCTGCTTTCCAAATGGAAGAAAATTGACATCATGACCCTTCCCAGGGTCATGTGGTTATGTAACAAGGGCTGGATCCCAAACCCAGGATTGCCTGGTGCCCACCTCCACTGTGCTTCCGGACCTCCAAAGAAACATACTCCAAATGATTATACAAACTGTGAGAAGCATGTTTTAAACACAGACTAATTAATAAGTCACTTCACTTCTGATTGGTCTACGTGTATTTCAGAGAACAATTGGTTCAAAGGTCAAATTAAGAGGCTTCAATTACTGTTTTGTAAATGAATCCAGAATTTAGAAACAAGGGTAAGACGAACAAAATCCCAATTTAAAAATGGGTAAAAAACAAAAATAAACAATTCTCCAAAGATACACTAGTGGCCAATAATCATACTCAGCATCTCTGATAACAGGAGAAATGCATATCAAAGTTACAATGAGTGGGGTGTGATGGGCACTCCTGTAATCTCAGCATTTGGGAGGGGGAAGCAAGAGGTTCCCACGAGTTCAAGTCCAGCGTGGGCTACATGGTGAGTTTAAGGTTAGCCTGGAATGTATGGTGAGATCCTGTCTCAAAAAACAAATAAGCAAAATCACACCTGGGATAACACCTAACACCCTAACGTTAAGATGGCCACACCCAAAAGATCAGAAAATAACAAGTGTTGGCAAGGTTGTAGAGTTCTCTCCTCTCTCCATGGGACGGCTCTCAGCCCAGGGGTAGCATGATCGTTTCATTATGGGTTGGTCTTCCTTTCACTTTTTTCTGTAAGTGAGACTCCTGTGAGTTCTACTAAGCATCCCATTTATTCCACCACTACCAATCTTCCCAGTTACCAACTTGTTATCTGTATCTAGTATATTGCATGAATCCTCCTGTGCTGCAAAAGATGCTTCCTTATTCATTATTTAGTCTTCACATAATCCGTATCACCTACACCCATCAGCCTCTAGCTTACTTACTATATGAATTTAAAATTGTTTAGACATCTCATCCCTACCATCTGCTGTAGCAGATTTGAATAATAATACAACTAATACAGCAAACCCACATTACAAAAGACCTAAAATGTGATGAGGATGAAAGAGAGAGAAACGTCTATGAGATTAAAAGAAATTTAGGCACTATATTAATCAGATGCAATTTTTTGAAAACCATTTGTAAGACAATTGAGGAAATTGGACACTAACTAGATTCCTGATGGAATCATGAAATTATTATATATTTTAGATATAAAAATGACATTTTTGATGTAAAATTTTTTGTTTTAAAAATATAAAGTGAAGTATTTATGGGTAAGATTACATGATATCTAAAATTTACTTCAAAATGAACCAGTGTTTTGCAATTCAGATCAACAAAATAGTTCTTGAGCCCATGCTAAATAGCGTTGTACAAACTGAGAATCATGACCCATTAGTAAATAAATTGATTTGGTGGACTGAGGCCAGAATATTTTAAATGACAAACACAAATGGGAAAAATAGGAAATATTAGGAGAATAGCATTCTGTCATGGAAAATTTCCTTCCATGAAACTTTTGTGTCCACTGTGCGCATGTGTATGTTGTAAACATATATGATAGATCATGATATAGAATGGATTTCTTCCTGTGGGCTGCAGTTAATGAAGATTAAGAAGCACTGCAGAAAGCAGAGTCCTAATCGCTGATGAGCACAGCAGTTACAAAGAAAATAAAACATGGCCCCCACTTTCCAGAAAAGGCAGACATGACCAGACACGCAGTGCAGAATGCTGGGGTCACTGCTGCCCATGAGACCCAAGGACTGTGGGAGAACAAAGGAAGTGTTGACTAACTCTGGCATGGATTTCATAGGACAGCTAATACCAAAAAAATGAGCGGTGAAAGATGGAAAGGGTGAAAAGCTATCCCTCAGGGAGGTACAAAGCTGTAAACACACACACGTGGTGCATTTGGACAAAAGAAAGCAGTTTGCTGCAACCAGGAGGCCAGGACAGTTCAGATTATTAGTAGGGAGCCCATAAGTTGGACAGAGCAATCAAGGACATGAAGACCTGGGTGATCCTGAGGAAAATGAACTTGACTTGAAGGACTACAAACTTATCATTTCTCTCTCGGTGATCTCCACTGTTCATAATCGCTTAATCATATTATTTGCCTGCACCAAAATTGTGATCAAGAATTTCTACTCCAATTCCTCTGGTTCAACAATTCCACTCTGGGAACACACACAAGGAAACAGTACTGGGTGTCACAGCGACCAAATCCGTTCATTTACAGCACTACACAAAAAATGCAAAATGTTGGAGAAAACCAAATGTTTCATGACAGAATACTTCCACATGGAAAAATGTTCATAGTACATTTTTAAGTTATGGATACAATATCCATATGCTACATAAGATGTGCACACTGTCCCTGTTTTATGGAAGAAAATGAAAGTAATGCTGAGAAGGACACTGTCCTTTTTACTTTTAATTTAAATTACAAATATTTGGATGATAAAATTATAGGGAATTTATTTTTGTCCTTATTCCCATCTATTAACGTCAAACTCTCACATACAAAGAAAAATCATAAAACAGCAATGTCATTACAGATTGAGAAATAACCTGGAAATATATTCTCAATTTATTATTAACCAGATAAAAACAAGCATTGTGTTATAATATTTAAGAAATAAAGAGTAGGCAGAGTTTTTCTTTGCTATGCTAGCCTAAGTATACATTTCTGCAAAGAATGTTTTTATGAATTTATCATTTTAAAAATAATAATTTCTTTAATTGCTGACTCAATCTTTGTCTCCTAAGAACTTTTGAGATCTGAAATGTTATGGTCTATACCCAAAAATCAATCAGTTGAGTTTAGAACAGTTTGTGTGAATATTTTCTTATAAATTCAAATACACTCAGAGATTAATTTGCTTTAGGACTTCCAAAACCACTAATTTCAGAAAAATAAAGCTATGAGTGAATTTTAAAATAATGCAATAAGCCTGTTTAAATCTATTATTAAATCTTCAATCTAATTATCATGATTTTCCTCATTTTATTTTTGAAATCCGTCACTCAAGTGTGCTCAAGGCATAAAAGGAGAAAATATGCAAAAGAGTGGAGCGATCAAACCATTTCAAATTAAATAGAAGTTTAAGACTGGATCCAATGATAAAATTTTAAAAGGCTGAATTACACAGGTTTAGCTCTCAGAAAACACACCTTACATTTTCCTCCCGGTGACCCATCCGATGCTGAGGTTTTTAGCACTGCAGTATGCAAGGCTTTCGGGAGTTACATAACAACCTTCCAGCCCTCCATCAGTGCCTTCAGCTCTTCCCTTTCTTCTGGCTTCTTATTTTTCCTTCAACCAAACACCAGGATGCCCTAGAGCTGAGGGTGTTGGTGAGCTTTCTGTCACGGTTAGGAAATCCTGTGACCAGCTACTTATGAAGTAGAGAGAGCTTTATTTTGTCTCGTGACTCTGGAGCTTGAAGTCCTATCCTGGGTAGCACCATTGGTTTGGGCCTCGGTGTGGGCAGAACATCACATGAGGAGCAGGTTTCAGAGTAAGTGCTCACATCTCCGTCACAATCCAGGCCAAAAGAGAGAGACTAGGGAAACTAATCCTTTTCGCTTCCTGCCTGGGGATGGAGCTCAGTGGTAAAGCACTTGCCTAGTATGTATGAGACCTTACTGCAAAACAGACAAAACAAAAACATGATCCTTTTCACCTTCTGATGACTAAAATGACTTAAGACTCTCCCCCAAAGCCCCAGCTCTTCCAGGTTCACAACACCTTCTAATGCCAGCACCCTGGGGACCAGGCCTGACATATGCCCCCTTGGGGAACGTCAATTTAAACCATCCCGCACGCCTTCTCAAACCGCGTGCAGGTTTCAGCCACTTGGAACCCTGCTGATATCCAGTGGGTTCCAGGCCAGTTAAACCACAGCTCGGAAGGTGGCACCCAGGCACCAACCTTATGAAAACTCCTTGGGCTGCTCCAATGTGCAGCCCGCTTTGAGAATCACTGTTCTTGTTGACTCTGTTCCACACTGTGGTTCTTGTCCCATTTCTCCTTCATTGGCCCCAAGCCTTGACTTCCGGCTTTCATTTCTTCACCGCCCATTCTCATACCTCTGATTCCTGGATTTGTTTTTTCTCATGCATATGGGACACATTATAAAAGCTGACTGCTCTAGCAGTGTACAACTTAGGACTTCTTTGGTCACAAGTAACAGAAACTCAACCCAAAGTGGCTTCAATGTGATGGTAATGGTACTGTATTGGTTCACATTCCTGAAAAGTCCAGAGGTGGGAATAACTTCAGGTAAGACTTGGTCAAGACATAAATGGTGGTGCCGTGTACCGATACCTCTTGTCACCCCTGCCATGAAGCTCCTCCCTCAGGCAAAGTCTCCCCTTGTGACTGCAAGATAACTATTGCAACTCATGTCCTAACAAATACATCTCTGATGGAAAAGTGAATGTTTTTCCCAGTTGTCACCGTGAAGGTCTTTACAGCATAACTAATTGGCTCCTACTGGGACCAGGTGCCCATGCCTACAGCCATCACGATGGCCAGAGACGTGTGATGGATGCTCCAGGAGCCAAGGAACATGTCCCTCAGAAGCAACTGGATTGAAAGCGCTTCCCAGAGAAAGTGCAAAGCATAGTTACAATTTTAAAAGGAGGCAGTGAGAGGGTGCTAGCTTGCAAATATAACAACTGTCCATTCTAGGTAGGATACATAGGGATTTCCTTCTGAAAAGAAGTAGGGCCACTCCAGCAAAATGTGCCTAGAGGGTAGGAACCAGCCTATGAGCAAGAACCTGATGAAGTTGAAAAATAACAACACAGAAACAGGTTAAAATCTGGAGGACCCGGAGGCTTCTGTGTCCTCTCAAAGGAGAACCCCACTGACCGGTGTGCCTTGGTTTTATTCACTTTGACACAGGCACAAGCAATTCGAGACCCACAGGATTCATCTGTCTCCCACCCGCCACTTCTCCGGATAAACAACTCCACCTCGGGTGTTGTCCCTTCTCCCTGAGCGTGTCAGCACACTTGCACACCCTCTTTCTTCTTCTCAGTGCTCTGGAGAAGGTCAATCATGCCTCATTCTTTTCATCTGGCCTCCCACGATAGCGAAGTTTAGAAACCACACTTCCATGGTGCCTATCCGAGAGTTCAATCGAGGCAGGCTCCTCAAGGTGTAGGAAAGAACCAGACCAGCTCCAGCTAAAAGCTCATTACAGACAGCAACTAAAATATGGCTCTTAATTTATAATGAAGTATTTAAATACTAGCCCGGGAAGTATCAGAATTGAAATAAATGGAAAAAGAAACGGTCTAATGCGAGGAGAAAAAACTGCAATATGTGTGATGAGTAATATTGTACTTGCTTTTTGGATTTAGAAATTACTTTTGTTTTGATCATGGCTATTCTTGGTACTATGGATTATCTAGTCCTATTTTTAAATTAATCAGCTTTTCTGTCTTATTAGAAAAGTGAATATTTATTGAATAAGTTTTTATGAGTGTAGAATGATTAAGAGCTACAGTTTTTAGTTTTCCATAATCAATTTGGCAACATTTATTCCCTGGGAAGAAGAGAGAGTCACAGCCACCCTAACGGTGGCAGGTGTCCAGATAGCAGCAAAAGCAACCCTTTAAAATATCTCTAAGGGCTGGGGATTTAGCTCAGTGGTTCTGTTGCCTGCCTTGCAAGTGCAAGGACCCAAATTCGATCCCCAGTACCAAAAAATAAAATAAAAAAATAAAATATCTCTTAAGCCCTCTGACCACTCTGTAATTTGAAAGTCACATCCATCCCCTATGACTTTAATTGGCATTTACATAATTCATGAATCTACATCTCCAGCCCTAATGTCTTTCAAGTTAATTTTGAGAGACCCAGAACGCTAAAATTCATTCTTTTATCCCACAAATTTTTATTGTGCAAATATTAGAAGCAAAACGCTATTCTAGGGGCCAGGGATTCAGTGGTGACTAAGAGAAATGAGTCCCTGTTCTCAGGAAACCTACTAAACGGAAGCAGATTTTTTAAAAAAAGCAAACAAGATAATTCTGGAAAGTAGTAAACTAAAGAAAGAAACTGATAGTAATACGATCCGTATAGCATACACTAACTTAAGGGCATGGTGGGCTTTTCTATGCGCAGTGGTCAGGGGTAATGTAATAGACCGACCAGGTTAACCTGGTAGTAACTAATCTGTAATAACAAACACCCCTGGTATATTAGGCTGAAAATAAACAACAAAAGCTAGTTTCTCCTTCACTCTACCCATTTGGCACAGGTTGTTAGGGAAACTGCTCATTGTAGTCCCTCAGGACTGTGGTAATTGAGTGCTCTGCAAATCAGATAACCTGGAACTACATTTCCCAGAGTTCCTTTCTTCCACAGCTGCAGATTAGCATGGCCTCCAGCAGGTCTGTGGGGCATCCAGAAGTGAAGAACCCACGGGTCTCCTTCATCAGCCTCCTCCTCGGAGTCCGGGGCTGGATGCATGTGCAGCTCCAGCACAAGGGAGCCAGCTCCTCCTACAGATGCCTGGCATCACTGGGGTGACAGGCAGAGGTGGCTTCCAGGCTACCCTCAGAGGTCCAGCGTCCCGCTCTTCCTCGCTTCTCATTCGGCTCTTCCTCCTGCTCACACAAGGACGCAGAGGCCACCATCTTCCATAGGTGTCTTCACCAATGCCCACGACTCTGGAGGTTCCCATCCTATAGCAAATCCCTTTCCCCATGTGACTCATGAGGTTTGCTTCTCTGTCCAAACCTTAGCGAAGGCAGGGACCCAGAGAGCTACCATAGTGTTATCTTGGACCTCACCGTTGGTTATGAGGAAAACAAAAGATCTAGAGGGGTCACGGCGACACTTAAATGCCCTGACCTGAAGCTATCGCATGTCCCTTCCACTCACACCTCGCTGGCCAAAGCCAGACACAGTGCCCCACCTGGACACAGGGTGCCAGCCAGGTCTCCCCAATCTCGTATCCAAGAATGGAGAAGGGAGATGCTTGGCCGGCGCTAGGAACCCGCCCAGAAAGGCTGCCCAACAGAAGCTGAGTGAGTGAGTGAGAAGCCGGGACCAGGCATCTGAGGGCTGGCGGGAAAGTGCTCCAGGCGGAGAGAAGAGGATTCTCTGAGACCCTGACACCAGGCAGGACTCGGCCTCCTTCAGGAACGCAAGAAAGCCCTGTTCAGCGTGCCCGGACCAGAGCGGACCGTGCTGCTGTTGACTTGGGGCTGAAGTTGGAAGCTGCTGGAGGATTTCAGGGCAAGGAGGCAATGTACTAAGATCTGAGAGAACTCTCATCCAAGTTGCAGCGTACAGACCAGGGAGGAGGCGCAAAGGTGGTAAAAAGCTGAAGCGCGACTGGGAAACTGCGCCAGGGACCCACTGAGACGTGACAGCTGTCTGGGGTGAGTGGTGGCTGTGAGTGCTTTCACTCCTTGAAGGGACCAGAGGCCTGTGACTCACCGCTGCTTCCAGAGCCCCTCCCTGGTGCCTTCCTCTCATTCGTGACCCTGGCCCCATCGTGGGACACAGCGCTCAGATGACCGCCTCGGTTCTGTGGCTGTCGCCCTCCGCCTTGCACGCAGAACCCCGCGGGTCCTTTTCCACCCTGTGTCCTCCTCCCTCAGCTTTGAGGCTTTTCACGTGGAGGCACCCGTGGGCTCTGCTCTGCAAGACTGCTCCCCACCAGAGGGACGGGGTTCCCATGCCCTGCTGCCGCCCTTGGGCCGGAATGGGCTGGGTAGGAGAGGGGAGCCCGGAACCCCTGACTCGCGCTGGAACCAGTTCCCGCTGCATCTCCATGTGGCCCAGGCTGCGGTTGCTGTCTGGGTCTTCACCTGAAGCCACAGCTTAGCGTGGCTTCTTCCCTTCCCTTTCTGCTCCTCTGCTTCCTGGATGGGCATCCGCTAGGAACTTGTCCTGAGGAAACCCTGGTACACGAACCCTTGCCACGGAGTTCTGCTTTGGCAGAACCAGAACCAAGACATGTCTGGAGTAGAATAACCACATCCTCTTAACTCTCTGTATTCTGGTACCCAAGGCTAGACATGGACTTATTTAAACACACACACGCACACACACACACACACACACACACACACCATGCGCTCAAAAACTACAGTACATTTTGAATACATTTTTTAAATTATTACAATGAAACACACATTGCCATTTGCGCCCCTCAAAATAGTGTTCTTCACTTTGAACACACTTATGTATCGTTCTTGCTGCTTTCTGAAGAAATTCTGCAAGTCCTCTTTTGTAAGCATCTTTCTCACGGCTGCCTGGGCGTCCCAAACCTATTAAAATTTTTACTCATTCTCCAATAAAAACATTATTTTGAATCCTCATTCGTGTATATTCACCGCATCCGGCACTATGTGAACTCTGGCTCTTTCTCCAAAGGGCAAATGACCATGACCGGCAAACGTTTTGAGTGGATTCGGGACATCGAGGCAACCCAACAAGGCATCTAAAGCCTTCATGAAAGAGGACTTGCAGAACTGCTTCAGACAGCGCAAGCATGAAGGGGTCAGCGTGCCTGAAGGGAAGGGGAGCATCCTGAGTAAAGTTAACAGCCGTGTGTCTTTACCATACATTTTTTAAATTTAAACACTCACCATATTTTCTGATTACATTACACAGATACGCACTATATATATGACATACTATATATTTAGTATATTAGTTTGCTATAGTAGAACGCTATCTTGGTGCTTTTATTTAGTTCACTTCTCAGCAGGTAGTACTGTGTGCCTAGTACATTCCAGCCTTTACCCCTAGCGGCTACTTACGTTTATCTTCCTTTACTTTTCCTGAAACCACTATTTCTATAAGGTTACCTTGTTTTTCAGAAATGGTCAAGGACTTCTGATCACCTGAAAAGCTTTTGCCATAGCCTTGAGAGTAGTCTTTATAAAGGAATTCATATATACATACACATACTTTTCATGGGCCCACAATGTAACTTTTTAAATTCATCATAATTTAATTCCTACATGAATAATCATACAATTATAGTCTGCTTCGGCTGACAGCTTTGATAGAACTACAAATCCAGAATAAGGGCTCAAGTTATATCTAACCGTAACTACAAAAACAATAACATTTAAATTTCTAGCATTAATTTAATGTAACAGAGGATGTTATTTTTCTGGTACAAAATTGCCAAAGAAGAATGTAGTCTCAGGATTGCAGTCATTCTGACCTGGTCATGAGCGTGAACTGGACCAGGCCTGTGGTGTCCATGAGACTCCATTTCGCCATCACGGAAGAGAGGCACTATCACCTTTCCACAGTGGCTCTGCGTGCAGAAATATCCAGAAGCATGAACATCACAGTAGGTACCCAGTAAACAGCAGTCCACTCTTACTTTGCATACTTTTATATTCATCGCTTCATTTTCTTCCCAATGGCACTGGGAAATTTCCATTGTCATCCTGAAGGCCTGGCCTTAATGAGGAGTTGAAAGATCTTCATTCTCCCCATGACGTGTTGGTAATCCAAACATCCTGGGAACACTTTTTAATAAGATACTATTCTAGAGAGGAGAACATCTGGATCTCTTCACCCTTTTCTTAAAAATGATCCTCTGTGCCATAGAAAGATAAGAATCCATAAGGTTCTCATGGCCATGGTTACTGTTTGTTTATAAGAAACTTCTTTATTTGGCTGAAACAGATGTTCAGCTGAAAATGTTTTTGCCAGTGCAGATTCTGTCCCGGTGCACATTACTGAGTCATGTGGAGAGAATGGCCATGAATAGAACTAGCCAGGGATGGTACGGTCAGTGGGTCTGTCCTTCCAAGGGACAGTAGAATTAAGAAGCTCATTCCAAGACCTTGACGGCTATATGCAACTTGGGAAGAATTCTAGGAAGCTGATGTGGTCATCATTCATGGTTTATTTTGTTTTGGTTTGGTATTTGTTGAATAGAGACTGTTGAATTTGCCTACACAGGCAGTTTTCACCTTGGCTTGATTTCTCCAAGCCTAAGACCAAAGTTCTGCTTGGGGTATCTCAGACAAATACATGCTTCCTCCCATTGAGCTACACTGAAAGACAGAGCCTAAGAGTCATGTGGGTTCCTTAAGGGATCCGTAATAAAACTGCAGTTCATAGCAGCCAATTCTAAACAGAGAGGTCTCCTTTCACAAGTGGATTTTAAATCTGCAAGGTGCGAGTCTGTCTCCTGCTTTTTCAAGATGAAAGCCTGGAGCAGCCGAGGTATCTACAGTTCAGAGAGTATTTACATCCCTTGAACCGAAGGAGGGAAAAATTCCTTTTCAATGGGATGGGCCTTTGAACAGAGGCAGTCAGAGCCCACAGAAGAACCATTCTGGTGATCGACAGCAGAAGTCTGTTCAGAAGGTGCTCAGTGTGAGGCCTGTTCTTAACACCAGCACTTCCTCTTGGGTCGGACGAATCCTTTTTCACTTTATTTTCCTGTTAGCGATGGGTAACATTTTTAATTTTATGAAAAAATAAAGTTTCATAACAAAATAATAAAAATAGCAATAGTTTTTAAATTAATTTTATTGGTACATTTAAGGTATACAATATAATGATGTTCACTGTTGAAATGTGCACCTTTACATAATCAATCTTGGTTCTCATTTTTTCCCCATTCCCCTGCCCTTCCTTCCACCCCTCCCTCCCTCCCTATCTACACAGACTTTTTCTCCATTATTTCTCACTTTATCATATTAATTCCATTCCCCTCTCTCCCCCACTTTCCCTTCCCCTTTGTCCCTTTTCTCCCTATTTCTCATTATCTATTATACCTTTTAGTCCTTATTTACACTCTCAGTTTCTCACACCAGAAAAACTATTCAGTATTTACTTGTGTGTCCTTTTATTTCACTTAAGGGTATCACCTCAGTGTTGGCTATAAATGTCTCTAATTTCTCATTTTTTATGGCTTAGTAGTACTCCATTTTATTTTAAAAACACATTTTCTTTATCCGGTCTCCTATTGATGGGCAATTGGTTGCTTCAAAATTTTAATTATTACAAATTGTGCTACTGTGAATATGGGTACACATATATCACTGTGGTATGATTTTTTTAATTCTTTAGGGAAGATACCCAGCAGGGGAATAGCTGGGTCAAATGGGACTTCCAATCCTAGTTCTTTGAGGTATCTCCATCCTGATTTCTACAGAGGTTGCTCCAGGCTGCACTCCCACCAGCAGTGGAGCAGGGTTCCTCTCTCCCCACAGCCCCTCCAGAATTTGTTACTGGTTGATTTCTTGATAGCAGCCATTCTTTCTGGGGTGAAGTGGAATCTCAGCATTGTTTTCATTTGCATTTCTCAAATGACCGTGATGTTGAACATTTTTTCATATGTTTATTTACTATTTCTACTTCTTTGAGAAATGTCTGTTTATTTCAGATGCCCACTTTTGGATTGGGTCCTTAAATTTTGGAGGTCTGATTTTTTGCAGTTCTTTATATATTCTAGATAGTAGACCCTTGTCTGAGGAACAGCTGGTGAAAATTTCCAGCATTGTGGATTGGCTTTTCACTCTGTTGGTCATTTCTCTTGCTGAGCAGAAGCATTTTAATAAGAAGACATCCCTCTTGTTGATTGTGCTAGTTCATGGGCAACTGAGGTTTTGTTCATAAAATGTCTTCAAGAAAAATAACAATAGTTATACATTGTATATCATTATCTTCAAAGGAGTTACTCAGAGTAGAAGACATAAACCAAAAAGATTCTAACAAAAAAATAAACAGATAATAGTACAAATCTTTCTTTCCAATCACCTAAGATAAACTAGTAGTGTAAATTAAACCCATTAGCATGCACATTAAAATATTTTTGAAACAATGGAATATGTAATTTGGGGAAGTATTTGAACTTCTCCCTACACCCTATTTAGCTCTCTTTTATTTTGCTCTTTATTTGTGTGTATTTATTTTATATATACACATATATATATAGGGTTTCTCATATAAAAGAAACCATCGGATATTTGAGCTTGTATGTCTGACTTACTTCATGTAACATTATGGTCTCAAGTTGCATCCATTTACCTGTGAATGCCTTGAGTTTATCTTTCTTTATGGCAGCATAGTATTCCATTGTGTATAAACACCACGTTTTCCTTATCCATTCATCTGTCAGTGGGCATATAGGCTGTTTCCAAGATTTAGTTATTATGAATTGTGCTGCTATAAATATGGGTATGCATGTATCCCTGTAATATAATGATTTTAACTTTGGTGGAAAATACCCAGAAGGAGGATAGCTGGATAAAATGGAATTTCTATTTTTCATTGCTCGAGGAATCTCCACACTGATTTCAATAGTGGCTGTACTAGTTTACATTTTCAAACAATTGAAGGAATCATTGGGTTCCTTTTTTCAGGTAGCAGGAAATCCAGAAGCAGGAAATTCTGAGCTAGTTTAGCTGCCTAGGTACACCAGCAAAGATCAAAGGCCTTTTAGAGCCCACTTCTTCATTCTTAGAGTACTGTATGTGTTTCATCCTCCTGGTCACCCAATGGCTACTGAACCTTCACATACGCGTCTGGGTTCAGGAAGAGAAAGGGAGCTGGGAGATAGCACAGAACTAAAAAGAATGTCCCATCCAAATTTAAATTTGTGCTACGAAACCTTTCCTCGAAGCCTTTCTGTTTATATCTCACTCGGTAAAACTGAGTTAATTCATCATCTCTAGCTGCAACAACGTCTTGAACAAAAGTATGTTAGTTGGACATATCTCTTCCCCAAAAGCAAATCAAGATTTTTATCATAGCATAAAAAAGTAATATGGGTAATGACTAGGACACTAGCAACGATTATCATATTGCAGTCTAGGGATGAGAGTGTGCTCCTGATGTAAAATGCACTTGCACTGAAAATACAAACCTCTCTCTTGAGATCTTTCTGCTGTGACAGAGTTATGGGCAGGGTTCCCCAGAGCAGCAAAGCAAGAATGCAAACTGGGCTGCAACCATTATGCCTTGGCATTAGGAAAGCAATGATCTTTGGATTTCACTGCCTTTCCTGTGTTATAAATATATTTCTGAAGATATTTAATTTAAATAGTTCTCGTCCATCCTAAGGTGAGTTCATTCCTGAAATCTCTGTTTTAAAAAGCAAAATCCTCCTTTAAATCTTATCAACCCACTGTCTCCCATTTTTCAACTGGAGCCCTATTATCCTCAAAATAATTCTGAACACCTGAAATCACACCCAAGTAAGCAACAAGCTTCAAAACTCACACTTTTTCCTATTTCTCCTAGTAGAGTAATAAAGCAACAGAGAAAGAACAATATCTAACTTTTTCACTGTTCTCCAAGAGTCTCAAGAATAGATGCTAAGCAATGAATACTTTAGATATTTAAAATAAAAACTATTATCTTTCTAGAAATCGCTATTCCTGGAGTTCAGAACACAAGGGATGATTTAAAAAATTATGGTAAATGTTTTAAAAATGTTATTACAGTGAAAGATACATTGCCACTTACCCACCTCAAAATATTCCCCTTGCTTCAAACTTACTTACTTATCCCATAGCCCTCACCATTTTCTGAGGTGGTTCTGGGAGTCCTTTCTTCCTGTCATTATAAGATTGAAATGTACAGTGAAAGCTGATGCCTGGCCCATCCATCGGAAATGGATTGTAGAAATGTTGTGTGGTGTCCTCACCCGCCTTACATAGTTCTAGCTCTTTCCCAAACCCAAAGAGACCACAAAAGACAAATGCTCTGAATTTATCCGGGACACCGAGGCAGCCTTGGCAGAGTCACTAAAGACACACACGAAACAGAACAACAGGATGAATGTGTTCAGAGTGAGGGTGAAAATTTGGAGGGGGATTAATGTGTTTTTATTCATTAAGTTTACTGGTACATCTTAGAGATAGGCTAGGATCGCAGCCCTCGCTGGGAATTTGTACCTGTACATGACGTATCTTGGTTCTTGTTTTTTCTCATCCCCTTCTCTCCCCTCCACCCCTCATTTATAGAAGTTTTGTTCATATTTTTCCCTTCTTTCCTCATTTTTCCTTTCTCTTTCGCCTCCCATTTCCCCTCCCCCTTTGAACCTTTTCTTCCCACTTCACCGTATCTACTATATGTTTAGTCCTAATACCCACGTGTCTTTTATGGTCACAAAACAAAAGACCAAATCATGCTTTTAAAATCCTAACACCAGTCCCTGTAAAACCAGAAGTAGGACCTAAAAACAAAATCATTTGTCCATATTGTTAAACATTTTTCCTGAAAATGTAGCTGATGAAGTTATATTAGCAAATAATTATAAGCATAATTATTAGAAGCTATAAGACAAAATATTGGCAGATAACATAGCTACTTTCTAGAAAATTCAAGTGAATTAACTGAAAAACAACTGGAAATAAAAGTTTAGTAAATTATCTAATACAAAGCAAATGTTGTCATTCTACCAGCAATAACCAGGAACTTTGTGACAGAATCTGAATAAAAAATGCAGGTTTTTTACATATACACTGTTATCTCAATATTAAAACAAAAAATAGATATATAGAAACGGTGAACTGAGTAAAATTATTTAACCTCACCATAGTGTTAGTCAAAGAACTTTAAGAAATCCTGGTTGCCATTCACCTGTGAGCAGGGTACATGCAGCACTGTGGGAAATTCATCTTAAACCAGCACAGCCACAGAGACAGACACATGAAAAGCTTCACCCCAAAACATACTAGAAGCCACTTGTCTTAGTTACTTTTCTCTCCTTGCTGAGACAAAATGAATGACACCCAAAGTCAAAGGGGAAAAGCTTCATTCAGCTCACAGTTGGCAGAGGTTTCAGTCCATAGTCAGCTGGATCCACGGCAGGGTGGCAGAGGACAACAAAAGCAAAAAAGGGACCTTAACAGCATCTTCCCGCCCCTTTTATCTAACCCAGACTTCCGGGACTAGGGTGGTGCCAAAGCAATTGGCACACTGGTTTAGTAATCACTCGCCCTCAATCCCAGCATGGCACACACTAGCTTCCTCCTCTGAAAAAGCCCCACACCTACGACCACCCGAGGCTTTGGAGAGACAGCCAGGCCCAAACATAATACCGCTGGTGTCTTCCGTCTTCACAAACACGTGCCTCTTTCCCAGCTGGTGCACATCCAGCTCCACGTTCTACCTCAGCTTTAAATCTGCTACAAGATGATACCATCTTTTCAATTTGCCTTTCAAAAGTGGATTTTGTGAGTGATACATAGCCTTATTTTTACAGAAATTCATCTTAAAATCACCCTCCAAATTTGATTTAAATCAATCCAGACTACAAGTTAGAAAATTCTTTCTACTTTTGTCAATATACCTTGATAACTGAAGAAATACACTGAACCGCTTATCATGGGATTAGCAATATTTTATTTTCATGCTTTTATTCTATTTTCAAATTTTCCACACTGATTAGGTTATTATTTTTAGAATTTAAAAAAAAAACCCTGGGGTCGGGGATTTAACTCAGTGGTTTCAACACCTGCCTCACGAGAGCAAGGTCCTGAATTCGATCCCAGATTTTAAACAAAAAATCCTGATCCATCCCTTTCCTTGTCTTCCATGTCCTACCTCCCAGCAAGTCTTTCCAGGGTATGTCTCAAATATCACCTCTTCAACATGTATCTTGAATCCTTCCAACACTTCTCTGTGAGGCCCCCTTCTGGTTCAAGGCCCCGTCACCTTCCTATGGACTGCTGTAATCTCTCTCTCCTCTAGAAATTAGTTCTCAATCCTAGGAACGAGACGATGTCGTATTCTTAGTGGAGGTGAATCTTGTGAGTGGGTGGGAAAACACAAGGAGAGGAAGGGCTGTGGGCTGTGTCCTGACAAGAACCGTGAGACTCAAAACCCACCCTGCAAGAGAGGCCCCGCCCCCGAGAGAGGCCCCGCCCCCAAGGAAAGGTGGTCAGGACCGCTCCGTTCCATGTTCTACATTCTCTACACAGTCCCCCTTTCCTGGCCTCCCTGGAGCAGAGACTCTGCATCCAATGAAAACAGACTAGAATAATAAGCCAATAAGCAAAGACCAGATGTCTGTAAATAGGAGAGGAATAAGCAAGTACAGGGACTAATACAAGCTGACAGCTCATGGGGTTGGAATGGACAACAGTTGAGTCCGTCTGAAGTTATAAATCGTACCCTCAGTGAGTCTGGGAAAATTAGAGAGAGCAAGCATTTTCAACTTTAATCCATTCAACAAATTTCTTTAAATTTAAGAATTTTTTAAACTTCTAAGTTAATTTATATTTATTTCAAAATGTACAATCATGTGATTTCATTAAATTTATTTAAATCTAGATAGATCAAAAATACTATGAGTAAAAATAAAAAGCAAACTGCTAGGTGTTACATGACATTGCAATGTATATGACAAAAATCAGGATCTTAAAAAAGATAACTCTTTCTAATCATTAACCAAAAAATAGAATCCCTCCCATTGAAACATGACAAAAGAACGGGCAATCATACAAGAAAAAAAATACTTCGTGGCCAGTGAAAATGAAAACAGTTCAACTTCCTCTGAAGTCAATAATTGTAAAATAAAAGAATGTTGATAAAATTGGAAAATAGAAATTAAAAGGCTGATATTTATTATAGGTGAAGATATTCTGCTAATGGAAGAATAGGGTTGGAAGCGTAATTTTCACTGTTCTTAAGACGCTGTTAAAATATTTCTATCCACTCCCAGACACTTGTGTGTAACCCACGACACACACGTAAGGGCTCATCTACAAGGGTGTTTACTGCGGTATTATGTATAATAGTGAGATGTGGTGACAACCAACAATATTAGTGAGTGAGAGCATTTCACACATGCTAAGTCTATTTAAGAACACTGAAAGTGAATACCAAGCCAGCACTACAAGCAATTCTAAACAAGATCCTAGAAAAAGACAATGAAGGCAACAACACCATGAGGCCCAACAGAGCAAATCAAATAGGCAAGGCAAGAAATTAAAAGAAGGTGAAAAAGTAAAAAGAGTCAACAAAAGGCCAATAACATGTCAATAATAAGTCAGTACATATCAGTTATAACCAGCAATGTCAATGGCCTCAACTCACCAATCAAGAGAAATAGACTGGCAAAATGGAATAAGAAGCAAAATCCAACAATATGTTGTATACAAGAAACACACCTAGTGCAAAAAGAAGTCCATAGACTGAAAGTGAAAAGATAGAAAACAATTCTCC
>NW_022900934.1:9487742-9522730 GCF_012274545.1 Fukomys damarensis
TTTTAGGATTCCCTATTTTTAATGTTCATACAGAGATTTCTTTAACTGAAATACCGAATAGTTTCTTTGGTGTGAAAAACTATAATAGTACATAGGATCCTAATGAGACAATTAATACTGTGAAATAGGAAGTAAAGGGCTAAAGGTGTAGGGAAAGTGGGAAGGGTGGGGGAAAGGTAATAAAGGAGAGGAAAAAACATATGAGAAACTGAAAAAATGGAAATAAAGTGTTTGTAAACGGGGAGGGGAGGAGGGGGTGAAGGGAGGGCAAGGACAAGGGGAAAAAGTGAGAATCAAGACCTATCACGTAAAGGTACAGAATCCCAATGATGAATGTAATTGTATTGTATACCTAGATTGTACCAATAAACTCAATAAAAAGAAAAAAAATTAAAAAAAAGAAAAGAACACTGAAAGTGATGGTGACTATTGATTTTTAACATAGCTCGCAAAATTACAAATTTAGTATGCCAGTTCATTAAATTGTATGCATTTCTAAGAAGAGAAAAAAAATCAATAGAAATAAAATATTAACAATGGCGAGATGGTGATTTTATGGGTAAATATTATTGTATTATCTGATTTTTTCCTAATTTTTCACACGCTCATGACAATCTGGTAAAATATTATAATCGTGCACACACAAATATATGTATATATGTATATATATACATTCATGTGCTTTTCTAAAAACTGATAAAAAGAGTTATCAGAAACTGGCCCACGGAGAACCAAAATACGTTAAGCAGTTTTTTAGAAAGCAATAGGAGCAACAATGAAAACAAGGCTGCTAAAACTCTCTCTCTCACTCTCCTGGCCCTTCTCGCTACAAGTAAGTTTTAGTCTCACTACTGCGATGATTTACAGCCATTTGGAGGTTATGTACACACACACACACTTTTGTGTGCAGTGCCTGACACACCATAATGTGGGACCACAACATACTGCATCCTCGGAGGAATGAATATGGGCTGCAGCTCTCGTGAGGGCACGAGTCTTCCTACCCTTTGGTGGCAATCTTCTTGACACACTTCCGAGCCTATTCAAACAGACCATGGGTCCCGCTGTCTCACAACTTTCAGAAATGTCCTAATATTAACTACTCTTAAAACAGAAATCATTCTTTTTGACAGATGCTCTCTAAAATCTAATTGGTTTTACACCTATAATCCCATACAGCAAGTTAATTTGCTCAGCTACTTGGGGGCACATTTTGTAATTAATTCTTTCCTGTGAGTTCGCAGGGGTGCTTATCGCTTAAATCTGGATGATTCACAACAGCATCATCAAGATCTCCTACAAGTGCAGTTACTGGGTGACTGTCACGCCTGTGGTGAAATTTTTTCAAGATAAAATTAGCTGGGCTCTGTTTTAAGATACAGGAATTTTAGGAGTTGGCTGCACGATCATTTATTTGTAAAGATGGTGCTGGAAAGTATGAGTGAGGGGTCCTGGCTGTACACAAAGATCCTACGGCTCTTGTTTATAAGACAGTAAGACAGTCTGACAGAACAAGCTCCGAAAATGCATAACTACGGTGCAGAATTTGTCCCCGTATGCCTAACAAAACACACGAATCTGGAAACAACAAAACTTTAACAAAATGTCCATACCAGGCTCTCAGAAAGGGTGGTCAGTTACTACCGATCTCTGATCCATCACAAATCCATTGGGAGTGTTTGTCACACACAGCCCACCATTGCGGATCCGATGTAATTTCCCTAATTTCTTGTCACTGAACTTGACCCAGAGCAATAAGAAAAAAAGTGAACCTGGTCCCTTGTAGTCCCTGCCAGGGTGACCTCCGAAGACACCTGCCTTTCAGTACTCCTCAGCTTCAGTGGGCTCCTCCCATGCCCAGCGGGGCTGACTTGTGTAACTCGCATCATAGTAGATGAAGAAGTAAAGGTCCTCCGCTTCTCACACTACGTCTTTCTTTCTTTCTTTTTGGTACCGGGGATCAAACTCGGGTCCTTGTGCTTGCGAGGCAGGTGGCAGAACCACTGAGCTAAATCCCCGGCCCTTAGACTACGTCTTAAAATGCTTTGCCATCCCCACTTCATCTTTCTTGGATTTCCTGCCCTGTAGGAAGTCAGAGACCACGTAGGATGTGGGAAGTCCATGGGGGAGCAACGGAGAGCTCCAGCCACTGCCCTGTGAATGAGCCATGGACCAGAGGGTTGTACACTCATACCTCCCCCTGAGCACGGCCCTACGAGACCCCCGAAGCCAGCACCCTCAGCTGAGCCACTGCTCAACCCCTGACTCTCAGAGACCAGAGCAATCAACAGTACTTTTCACTGTAACCTGCTCACTGCTGGGGTCATTGCTGTGTAACAATAAATGATTGGTGTGTTCCCTTTAAGAAAACTTTAAATTAGTGATTAGTCTATACTTTGGGTATTTAAATTCAATTATTTCAGGATTCTTTACTTCTTTTTCTCTGGGGGGTGGGATTGTGGATCTAAATTCCAGGGCATTCTATTTACTCTCCTAATATTGGAGAAGGATCTCCTGGCCATTAATTTCTGAATTAGGACCGTGTGGGTTATTGATAACAGAAGGGCAGAACCAATGTAGTTCAGATAATGGGAATTTTTCTCTCATGCTGTGTGTGGAGTTAGATATTTCCACATCCAGGTGATTCTGCAGCTCAACAAACTCAGCCTCTTGTTAAGTTTTTCTTTCCTGGGTTTTCTTTCATTCCTTTCCCTGTGAATCATCTCTTCATCCATTTTAAACATTTCTTTGTAGGTGAGTAATCATTTTCTTATCAACTTCTTAGAGCTTTTGTATATATTAGGAGGTTAACTTTCATCTATGAAATAAGTTTCAATGTTCCCAAATCTATCAGGTGACACGTTACCTCATCTTTGGTATTTTTGATTATGCATATATTTATTAATAAATTTAAATGTATCAGTCTTTTTCTCTTATAGTTCCTGGATTCTGAGTCCTATTGAAAACATTTGCCCCCAGGCCAAGGTTACAAAGCAATTATCTCATGACTTTTTCTAGTGTCTTTAAGTGTTTTTATAAACACTTAAATGCTCAGTTAATTAATTTATTATAATGAATTAGCAGCGATCATTTTAATCACAGTTACAGCTGTAATTCATTCATTTCCCTTGATGTACATATTTGAAATATGGATCCAACTAAGTTTTTCCTCCAAAACCCCCATACCACATACTGAGCCCCTTATATTTCCCATCATGCGCCCTTTGGGGACCATGGGTAACTATCCCATAATCACCATCCCCATCGAATGAGCAGGGTCGTGGACAACCTTCCAACCATTAACAGAACCCAAAAGAACTGCACTGTGTGAAGAAGAACAGGAGACAGCCAACCATGGCCAGAGGGTCAGATCTGGCTTGTCCCCTGTTTTTATAAAGTTTTATTGGCACAGAGCCACGCCCACTCATCCATATATCATCAGTGGCTGTTATTCTACTCCAAGGGCAAAACTAAAGAGTTGCAACAGGGACCATAGCCTGCAAAGCCTCAAACATTTCCTACCTGACCTTTTTTCAGGCAGTTTTTCCTGCAGAAATAGTCACTGCTTTCCACAGTGCCTCCGGGGCTGTTTCTTCGTGAAAGCCCTAGCTTCCTCCAGCCGCAGAGCACGCTGGGATTTCCAACAATTCTTTAATTCATGCTAACATAGGTATTTGTTTAATGGTGATGATTTGCCAAAAGAAAACAAATTTAAGCCCAAGAAAGACAGATAAGACTAGCAATGACAGGGAGGAGCCCGAACCAAGTTTTTAGGCACAACAATTAGATTACAGATATACCTCTCCCCAAAGCAAATAAGAGTCTTATGAATGGAAAAACGGGAAAAACGGCACTGCGTGTCTTCCAGGGTAGAATGCCCACAGCACAGATGTAAAAATCTGACCCCAATTTTTTCTAGCCAAATGAAGAAGAAGGTTGTACCACTGTTTTCTCAAGTCACTTTCGCAAGGAAATGTTTGTCTTTGGCAAGAACCAGGGGGGCTCATGCTGGGACCAGAAAGAAGGGATATTAAGCACATTTTTAAAAACTATCTTTTTAATAAAATGTACCCACAACACTTAAGCAATCCACAGGATTCCCCCAGACATTCTCTGCTTCTACCCCACGTGCCCACTGGCTCCAATAAAGTCACATCTTTCTGTTATTAATAAGGCCGCTCGCCTCAGGTACTTCCTTAATTTCCTGTATTTTTTCCAACACGAAGTTAATTTACTTTATCCCTCATCCCAAGAATGATAACAAGGTTTCTATAAAAGTGAACATTCATGATCAAAGAGAAGCTTGTATTATAAACAAATTATTACAACTGGGCCTCCTTTGAAATATTTTAACTTAATTAAGCTGAAACACTTTTGGCAAAGGTTTAAAAACTTGAGAGTAATTGAAGCATCATTCCGACTTGGCTGGATTTTGCTTTTAATGTTGGAGTAGGGGGAGGGTACCTTACATGGTGATAGACTCAAATGTTGCAGTGATATTGTTTTTTAGTTGGTACCTTTTTAAGCAAAAGGCATTAAGCAAAATTGAATTTGTTTGTGGAGGATGGAATCAGGGCCTGCCTTGATTACAGTGGCAGTTACAGGCCTGTATGCATTTGTCATGACACAGAATTGTACACTAGGAGTCGAATCTCACTGTGTGTAACTTAGACCTCTGTAAACCTCACTTTTTAAAAAATTGGATTCTGGAGACTCAGCTGAGTTGAAAATGTTCCCAAGATTATTTTTGCATTACTGTCCGAAATAACCCCCCAAAAGAGAAAAAGATAACTAGAAACAACATCAATATTTATCAAGAGGGAATTTGGTTAATTTTTAAAATGACTTAAATCTATATATTGAGCCAGAAGGCTCTATAAAATATTGTTAAATGGAGGAAAAAAGCAAGTCGTAGAATAATGTGTTTATAAAGGTAACTATCAACATCTGAACTAGTGATACCATCTCATTTAACAAATGAATTTTAAAAGGTAAGTAACTAATATTTATTGGCAACTTCATTGTACCAGGTATGATGCCAAGCAGCTTACAAACATGATCTCATTTAATGATCATCAAAACCCTATGAAGCCAGTTCTACAGATTTAATCTCTCTCTCTCTCTCTCTCTCTCACACCCCCCCACTTTGTCTCTCCCTCTCTCGTTCAGGGTTTTACTTAATCCTTTGGGGCTAGACACATTGTAGAAGTCAAAGTCCTTCGCAGTTTAGAATGTAGTAAGCTGGACTCGTTTTCCACTCCTGTGGTACAATACGCCCCATACATAACAGTTTAAAACAGCGAAGGTGGGTCACCTCAGAGTCTCAAATCAGGATCTGCATACGATTAGCAGCCTCACTGTGTGCCTTGACTGCAGTAACCCTCAGGGTGCCAGCCAGGGCTGCCATCTCACCTGAAGGCTGAAGGAGAAGGACATACCCGTCCAGTCCCACCCCCAGGACGGAGGCTCACCTCCACGCCTCCCCATGTGGAAGGCCTCCCAACATGGCGGTCATCCTCCCCCAGGGCGAGCTATTCAGGAGACCGAGAGAGTTCACCCAAGGCACATGTGACAGCTCACCTAATTAATCTTGAAAGCAAGCAGCGCCCCACCCTTTCCACCATATTCTATTTGTAAGGAAAAAAAAAAAAAAAAAAAAGCCCAGGAGACCTGTTCAGCTTCTTGGGAAGAGCTGACACCAAGACTTCCTGTCAGGAGGCGGGACAGGGGGCCACCCTGGAGCGTCTGTCATGGGCTCCCCAACTCCCCCCGCAGTGACATCTGGGACAAAACATTCAATCAAAACCAGATATTTGTGCGGCAAAACATTGACTCTTCATGCTACATGAGATAAATAATGACTATGCATTGCCCTGTGTGAGTTCAGCTTTGCTTCCAAGTAGCTTTATGGGCCGGGCGCGGAGCCCTGGCACTGGTGTTCTTGGGGCACTGGGAATGGGGAAGAGGAGAGCTCCGTGCATGTCCACACTGCTCAGCTCATTACAAACTCCTACTGCAGCAGGACTCACTGTTTTGGATGAGCAAACTGCATTCCGTTCTTTAAAGAATAAAGTCATATTTCTCCTGTGTGGTGAGGAATCTGCACTGCGTGCCACAGGTATTACGCAGAGGGAACCAGCTTCTGGCACATCTGTGGGCGCCACGAGAAGTCACAGTGGGAAAATTAGGGAAAAGAGGAAGAAGGACAAGAAGAGGAAGAGGAGTAAAGGTGTCATAAACAAAATGCACGTCCTGGGTTTGGGCAGAGGCGGCAGGGGCCAGGGGCCGGAAATGAGCATGGTTTGAGAAAACACTATCGGGGTGTGGGGACAAGCTGGGTCTGCAGTCATGCTGTGAGCTCTGCGAAGCCCCCTGCCTGCGAGGTGACCGGAACACCGACAGCCAGATTTAGACCTCTGGCCTGCCCTGACCCTTAATCAGAATGTGGAACATGTATTAAATACAGTATCACAGGAGGGGAGGAGTTAGTCCTTTATTTCGGATTTTACTTTTTTACGACCTGTTTAAAAACTGACTTTAATGACTGCAAGCAATATTAGATACGCTGAATGGCCCTGCTTCGGATTCTGTATATGTTTAACAAATTAAGCATTTCTTCTTTATCGCTAAAGGAAAATGCTTAGCAGGGCGAGCCGAGAAATTCATACAACGTCCTCTAAGTGTTACTAATAAGCCAAACGCCACTGGCCTCTATTGTAATACTGACTTTAACGCAGCGCAGCAATTCCAAGGGCGCTCCTGTCGGGATCAGAAATGGCTTGGAGACTATGACATGGCAAATAGCTTTCTCTGGAAGCAAATTCTAGGAGCCAGGGTGGAGCAGGGAACGCACAGCAAGGCTTGACGGGTAGCCAAGGCTGTCCTGTCATCCCTCGGTTTCCCACAAGGTGGCGATGCTCCTCAGCAGCCAGTGCTTCTCATAAAGTCAGAAGTGCTTTTCCTGGCATTGTGATAAGGCTGCTGTTGGCCTCAAAGCGTCGATTACTTACACACCCACACACACCTGAGAACCATCTCTTTTCCCATAAGGGAAGGATTCTGGAATGTGTTCACTTTCGCAATGTATTCTTAAAGCACCACGGAAGAGGAATTAGTAAGAGTAACAGTTCACACAGAGAGCCTTACAGGAGGTTCAAGGCCCAACTCTGAGAGGCTGGGTCGCCTCGAACAAATTACTTGTCTTCTCTGTGCCTTAGCGCCCTCACCTGTAAAACAGTTGCAGTAATAGTAGCAATAACAGTACCTAGTTTAGAAGAAGGCTGGTGAGAGGTGGAAAAGCCCCTGCAACAGAGCCTGGCACATACAACATAGTCTATGAGATGACCACCAATTTGTGAGCACACCCTGAAAACAGGTTCTTCCTATAGAGTCGGCCATCATTTACCCAATCTTATGAGCAATATCAGAAGTAAAGACCAGCATTAGACCCATCTAGCAGATGAGAAAATCAAGGCCAAACACATGAGAGAAATGAATGCCCCCCCCCCGGCCTCAGTTTGGGGCAGAGGAATGAATTCACACCTATGTAATTCACATTTGCCTACCTCTAAGTCCATGTTCTTAATACTACAGTGCATCACCTAGGCCAAACAGGATAAGTAATAAAAATCAGGATGAGTACAGCTCAAACTAAGAGATAAACTCCACCTCTTGCCCCCGCCAAAGTGTGCTTTCCTCTCCCCAACATAATTTTATGTTCTTTGCTTTTCAGAGCTTACCTCCCTTGAGTGAAATTTGTACTTGAATACTTATTTCTAAAACCTGCAGGAGGTATCTCTAACTCAAATCTTTGAAAATTCCTGAGATATGGTTTTGAGGTGAATTTAAGAATCTCCCACTTAAACAAAAAAGGTTAGATTATTTAAAAGTCAAGCAAAGATTATTCTGCAGTTCTGCACAAGAATAAAAATAGAACTCCAAGTCCTCTACCCAAAATCTCTGCCACTTTCCAACTGCTGGGGGGTTTTTTGTTTTGTTTTGTTTTTTAGGGGTTGGTTTTTTTCTTTTTTTCTTTTTCTGCCCTGTCAGTCCTTGGAATGACCTTGGTTTAATTACCTGCATCTCAATGAGTGAATCTACTTAGAAAGTGAAGGTTAATTAATGAAGAATTGTTTCTTTCTCCAAGCCCCCCAGGCGGGGGCTGACAGCACGCCTCCTCCACACGGTGTCATCCTCTGTCTCATTAGAAATGGTCAGATGGCTGGGCCCATGGTGGACCGAGGGAAGGGAAGGAAGGAGCTCACTAATGACGGCCGCTCACGGGGAGCTCACACAAAGCTCCACTGGCACCTCTAACCCTGAGCGGCCCTAACCCGAACTCACAGAATCTAAAAATGCGAGACCAGGTAGAATTGCAAAAATCAGATTCTGGTGAGGTTCGGATCCTTGCACGTCCAGTGCAGAATATCTTTACTCCCTTCCTGTTATTTCTCTTCATATTCCTCGTCTGCATCCGTTTTGGGTTTTTTTTTTTAATATCGTTTATGACTTAGCAGAAGGAAGCAGGCATTTGCTATGGTACTGTTTCACAATTACTCTTTTTAAAAAAATGTTTTTTTAATTTTTGCTTTTTGAGATGGGCCTTACTATCCTTGTAGTTCAGGCTGCACCTTGAACCTACCGTACAGCCCGGCTGACCTTCAGTTGGTGAATGTCCTGCCTCAGCCTCTCTAGTGCTGGAATTAAGAGGCCCGTGGATCACCACGCCAGCTAACAAATGCTCCCATTGCTCACTTTCTGAGATCCCGTTGCAGTGAGAGCTGCACACTGTGGTCTTGGCTCTGTGGCCGCTGATAGTCCTACATCCTTGGAATGGAATGCATCTCCAGTTGTCGTCCTAAACGAACTTTGCTCATTGTGTCAGAAAATTTGGGCTCTGACAGTTCCTGCTGTAGGCGGCACACTGACTAGCCTCATAATTCTCCTTTCCTTCCTCTTGCCGTACATGAGGAGACCGAAGCTAACAGGATCCCTCTCAGGTAGACGTTGGTGGCTTCATTCCAGGCCTTGTGAACAGGGTAATGAAGAGAACCGTTGTCCCCATGACTCTAACTCCCAGCCATGGCGGAGAGTACGTTCGGTCCCGCAGGTTCTGGCCGGCAGGTCGCTCAGCCCGGGTCATGACACCGGCGAGACCCCCACCGCGCCACCCTCTCGGAAGGTCACCTGGGGGCTTCGTCTCACACACCCGTGCTGGTAGCGCCGCCCCAAGTTGTGACAACTAAAATTGTCTCCAGGCACCGTACTGTGTCGCCCTAGCAGCCAAAACTGTCCGACTTGCAAACCACAGATGAAGGGAGAAATGTAACTTTGGGGATTTTCCTTTCAGCTTTTTATGTTAAATAACCTCACACTTGGAAGAAGAAAGCTGTAAAGACAGAACACTTACACGCCTGCCACTCAGATTTCCCAGTGTTTCCACTTCACAAAACCATGGCCCAACTATTAAAACGGGGAAATTAACACCAAAGCAGTAGTATGGAACTTACCGGTCTCACTCAGTTAACACCCTTTCCCGGTCCAAGATCCAAATCCAAAGTGTGGGTAGTGTTGTTGAGTTTTTCCACAGGACCCAGTCCTATCTCCCCATCTCCTCCACTTTGGAACAAGTCCTGGGCTCCTCGGTCTTTCTTTACCTTTCACGGACTTGGCATGTTTGAAGAACACTGTCCAGTTAGTTGTGCTGCAAAATATCTTCTTTGCCTGGCACTTTTTTTTTTTTGAAGTACCAGGAATCGAACTCAGGACCTTGCACTTGTGAAGCAGGCACAGTACCACTGAGCTAAATCCCCAGCCCTTTGCTTGGTACTTTCTGACCATTAGGGTAAAGGGTGTTTGGGTTCGGCTTGGCTTGGCTTGGCTTGGCTTGGTTTGGCTTGGTTTGGTTTTAGTGCTAAACATCAAACCCAGGACTTTGATACTGAGCTATATTTCCTAGCCTTTTTCTGCCTTCCTTCCTTTGTTCCTCTCCTTTTCTTGCTTTTCCTTCCTTACTTTCTTCCTATTTCCTTCCTTTCTTTCCTTTTTTCTTTTTAAATTTAGGAACAAGGTCTCACTGAGTCACACTTTGTCTGGAGTGGACTCACCCTGGGCACACCCGTTTAGACTACAGCACAGTGGACACAGCCCGTTTCTCACCCTAACTCTGCCCACTGATTTTAGCATCTGTTGACAATTCTCGGCTTCCTGCAGCATGGTGCCTTCCCTGTTCCATCAGTACCCAGTTATACTTGGGATTCCAAGCTAAGGCATCACTAGCTCTGTCTCCTTTATTTTACAGTTGCTTTTAGAGAAACTTTTGTCTCAAAAACTATCATTAAGTGTTTTAATGATGAATCACAGTAGTAAAAGATAAACTCAATTAAAAATACTTTTTTTTATTTATGGCTATTACAGCCTTGATATTTCACTTCCCTTTGTTAAAAAGAGAGATGAATACACATTTAAAATACAGTAAAAAGCACAGGAGAACCACACTGACTTTCTCCTTGATACATAATCAGAAGGACCGGAAGGCGGTAGGAAAGGGATCACTGTGTGAGTCCGGAACATTTCAAGTCGGATCTTCTCTTCTGCAGTGGCTCGTGTCTTGCATGTCTTGCATGTTGGAAATCACTGGCTCTCTTTATCTATCTTCCAGATGAAGCAACTGAGGCCCAGTGAAGCCACATGCCTGCTCGGTAGCCATCGACAGGGATTTTCACAGGGAGCAGTAAGAACTTTAGGCCTGACGCAAAAACCCTGGGAGGGGAAGGAGTTGGTGGGTAGACATTTATGACCAGGGTGACGGGGGTCTCACAAAACCCAAGGTAGACCGGGAAGGCCCAGAACGCAGAGTCCGCTCCTACCTTTCTGTGTGCGCCCTCCATTCGCCTCTGTTTAACTCTCTCCTAGGTGTGCTGCTGATCACAGCCCTTCTTGGCTTCCCCCGTCCACGGAGCATTGTACGGCAACCCCAGAGCAACAAAGTTCAGAGGCCAATCCGTACTCAGAGCCTCGTGAGTTTTAGATCCGTCCAAGCACTCGGAAAGGAGAATCGGGTCGGCCCAGCTTCACAGTGGACCAAGCGCCAGGCTGAGCGGGAAAGCAGGTCCTGCAGCTCCCAGAGGAGCCGGGAGCGGAGCGGAGCTGGAGAGGTGCGCGCCAGGCCTGGGGCTGCCCAAGGCCCCAGCAGCCCTTTCGCTTTACCCTGCCGGCTTTTTTCTTAAATAAAACACCACATCAGGAAATTTATGATGTCTGAGCCTAAACGGGGAGATGGCTTGTTATTCTTGCGGTGCTGGAAAATGTACGCGTGTAACTAACCCTGAGATGTCCTCTGACCACTCCGGCAGGAGCAGGTTCGAGGCTTTGCCCTGTGCGGTCTCGGTCCTGCGTCCCGGGCAGCCAGACAGCGTCAAGTCAATCGGTTTTCATCTATCCCTGCTCTATTCTTCCTGAGATTAAATTTTTCTGCCTTGAAAAGTCACACATTGTTAGGGTCGGGGGAAAAGGCGGACTCTTGATGTTTCTCTGAGCTCTTTACTTGGACTGCTTTTAAAAATAAATCCTCAGTTTGGACTTGTTTTTACTAGCTTTGCATTTGGAGGGGTATCGTTATGCAGGAAGGGGTGGTTCGGATTCATGGTTTTGGCTTCAGTTTCAGGTTACTGCAGATAATTACCTCTTCCGGAAAGGCTCCCACTCTGGGGATACAGAGATGAGGAGGCTCCTTGGGGAGCTCGCAGGAACCCAGAGGGGAAGAAACCCAGGCAGACAGCACTAAGGGGTTGGGCTGCGCAGGTCACCCCAGCCCAGATGTGGCGGGAAGATGCGAGTTCTGGGTCCATTCTAGAAATCGAGCCAGCTTCGCGGAGGAGAGAGGGCACCCAAACAGAGACATGATAGATATTTAGCAGGCAGAAGAAATCAAGAGGCGAGCGCCCTAAAGAGAAAAGGCCTGTCCACGCGAGATAATGCAGGAAAAGCAATATGGACAGGTGGTGGGTGGTTTTGTTGGCAGAGGGAGAGGTGGGGTGACAGGGCTCTGGGATGCAGCTACCCCAGAAGCAGACTGGAACATGGGGGGTACATTTTAACTAAATCCCCAGTGATTCATGTGGATCTTACAGGGTAAGAAGCAACAGCCCCTGCCCCTTGTTCAAATGCACCCTCTGACTCAGTCGGTCTGGGATGAGGCCCCAGAATCTGCATTTCTAAATTTGCACAAGACATCTTTTGGGCAAAGACCACTTTGGGGAACAAGCATGCTACAGGAAGCCCCTGGGAAAAGCTGAAGGCATTCAACACAGCCCTCACTTTACAGAAGTCTGTTCCCTGGTCCGCTCTCACTTGGGAGCAAGGGGGATGAACGCCACAGGGTCCGGGCCAATCTCTCTGTGGTTTAGTTGGAAAATTACTAAGTTCCTACTGATAAGAAAGCATTTATAAAACGTCAAATAACATATACAATGGATTTCTCCAACAAATCTTATGGAACACCGGGATCATCAGGCTTAGCTGTCAACTCGCTTGACTTGGGAGTTGCTGATGAGATCGGTAACGTGTACTTCTGAGTGCCTGGGTGGATCATGGAGGTGCGACTTTGATCTGTTTGGTCCCTTGCCCCTTCTGTCTAGTGTTATCCCGTGGCCTTTCTTCCCAGCTGCCATTGAACCGAGCAGCTCTGCTCTACCACTCCCTTCTACCATGATGCTCCTGCCTCGGAGCCGACCGACCATGGACTGAACCCCCAGAAACCGTGAGCTAAATTAAATCTCTCCGCCGTTAGGGTTCCAATGTCAGAGGGCTTGTACCAGTCACAATACTAACACGTGCTAGCACCACACTGAAAGAAATAGTCAGGGCTCTAGCCCTGATAGCTTTAAATTCTAGAAATGGTAAATAGAAGTGAACTATAAACAGGTAAATATACAATGGAACCAACAATGACAAGGAATATGGAGAAAAAGCAGAATAAAGGAGACGGTCCATGCTGGGGGACAGTGGGACGAGAGCTGCTCTGCCAGGTGGGCAGGTCGAGGGCCTCCTCAGCAGCAAGACGGCATCTGAGAAGAGACCTGGAGGAAGGGAAGAAAGGGCAGTGGCTGTGTCAAGGAAAACACAAGAGTCAGAGGACAGTGTGTACAGAGGCTGAGGCCAGAGCCTGCTTGGGGCGTTTAGGGGGCGATCAGAGCTTTCTGGGTCTGCAGCAGAGGAAGAGACAGGAAGAGCAATGGCGTCACGGGTGGCAGGACAGTTTCCGAAGCTGGGGAATGAGGATGCAGATCCCGTGGGACCGGATGGGCCACTGGAGGATGTTGTCTTTTCCTTAGCATGACACAGAAGCCACTGAAAAGTTCTGAGCGAAGTGCAGCGGAGGCCAGTGTAGGAGCCAGGGGTAAAGCAAAGAGGCCCAAGTTGGTTTATTAAAAAATAAACCAGATGAATAATTACAGCACACTGACTCCCAGTGGTGTCGGTGGAGATGGTAAACAGTGCTTATACAGGCATGTTTTGAAAGTAGTGCTAAGAAGACTTCCAACTGGAGGCAGGGAGTAAGAGCAGGCGCGAAATCAAGGCTGTATGTAAGATGCATGGCTTGGGCAATAGGATGGACGGAGTTCGTGATTACTGAGGTGGGAAAAGCCTTCCGGAACTGCTACATGGGAGGCTGGAATTTCAAGGTTCCACTTCGGACACATCAAGTCTGAGGTATTTATGGGCTCTACCCATGTGGAGATAGGGGAGATACAGGGCCAAAGTTCCAGAGAATCTAGGGTGGGTATGCTGAGCAGTGTAGACTCTAGGGATTCATTCAGTGCCTGGAATAAGGTCGGAACTCAATAAATGGCAAATAAGTGAATTCCATGGCTTAGGGAAACAGGAAGATTTGCTCACCATTGGCAAAGAACTAGGCCTTCACACCCCTCTAGTCGTGGGTCAGTAACATTTTCACCTAAAAAGAAAAGCACCTTGTTTTCTCATTGCAAATGATTTGCAAAATAAGTTAGTGTGGGCTTTACTTAGCTTTGTTTTCTATCTCCAAGATAACATTACTAAACAAACTTGAAATCACACAAGTATGAATGTAAATTATTTACACTGTGCTTGAAGCACTCAGAAGGGTTTGTAAGGTAAATAATTTATAAACTCCTAGAAAGAGTTTCTTTTTTTCACTAATTAAGGATGAAATTTTTACCAATAAATCCCGAGAGGCTTCGGGCAGTACGTGGAGTAAAGATCCATCCAGCACAGCCAGTATTCAGCAGACCTACTACACACCGAAGCCGGGGCCGGACGTGGTGATGGGGAGCTGAGGTCAAGCTTCTGCTTGGAAGAAGCCACTTGTGCATCGAGGGGAGCTGGCAGCCCGAGGGCCCAGGGCACACAGTGCCACACACGTTTGTGCTACTCCACAGCCAGCCTGCTCCCCGGGCGTACGCGGGACGGTAGGATGGGACTCTCACCTCCGGGGCGGGGATGAGTGTGGGGTTTGCTTTAGCCAAGGAGCTGCATCGGAAGCTCCACATCCGGTGAATCGCGTGGGTCCCTGGGTGCAGCCACAAGACCTGCTGTGGAAGCGTTGCTTCCTCCACCTTCGATCTTTTGGGGAAACCAAAACCACTTCACTGAGATGACTTACCGGATGTGTCACGTAAGAAAGAAATAAACGTTGGTTTGTGTTAAGCCACTGATACATGGGAGCTGTTTGCTGCTGCAGGATCTGCCCTTCCTGAATGATACCCACCCTATTTTTGTTGCTGTTGTTTGTTTGTTTTTTGAGACAGGGTCTCACTTATGTAGTGAGACTGACCTGGAACTCACTATGTAACCCAGGCTGGTCTTGAACTCACAGCGATCCTCCTGCCTCAGCCTCCCCCGTGCTGGGATTATAGGCGTGCACCAACACCCCCGGCTATACCCAACCAGGCTGGTTGAACTCACAGCGATCCTCCTGCCTCAGCCTCCCGAGTGCTGGGATTATAGGCGTGCACCAACACCCCCGGCTATACCCACCCTATTTTCACAAAGGTTGCATCCTTCACGGAAATTCCCATTTCAGATGGCCCTACTTAACCCCCATTCTTGAGATAGAGTTTTTCTGTCTCCCATTGACTCCTGTACTTCCGCCCACCATGAGCATTTTTATCCGTGGCATGTTTGTCGCCAGAAGCCAAGTGGTAATTGCTTTTGTTACCATTATTGGTGTCACAAGAGTTTCCAGGTAGCTGAGGTCAAGGGCCAGATTGAGTAAGAAAGGCCTCAGTCTCACTTTCATGAATCAAAATTGGGCCTTAGCAAAAGTCATAAATGATTATTTCTTAAGGACAGCCCAGGAATGACACGATTGGCAAAAAGTATGAAATACTGTTTTCTGCCATCTTTCTAGTGGCCAGACCGCGCCCACCACAGAGTGGACGGTACATACGGTGGAAGGGAGGACGGGAAAGAGGGAGGACAGGAAGGGGGAAGATGGAGAGGGGCTGGAATGTAAGTCAATCCACACGAAGACAGAGGCTTCAGAAGATGAGGGGGCGCTGTGGGTACGCAAAGGAGGTGCAGGGGTTGCACTGGAAGGGTTACAAGATGTGAAGACTTCTAGGGGAACCCAGTAAAACAGAGGCCAAAAGACACTTTCTGAAAACGGTTCTGAGAAAGTCTACCCTCATCCGTCTTAGAATTCCTGGACATCAGCAGTCATTCCAAAAGCTTGGAAAATCCACTCCGGATTGAAGACAAGTGCGCAGGTAGCGCAGGTACTGGGAGTCTCCTCGAGGGCAGCCAGGTGCCAGTTCGGCCATCGGGTATCGTGGCTTGGGAATGGTCGAGGGGCAGAGAACCAAGAGCAAATTAGCTTCAGGCAGTGGAGAGGCGGAGCAGAGGAGGAGGAGTTCACAGGGAGCTCAGCCACCCCTGCCGAACAGAGTGGGAACCCTTCCGCCAAAGCCGCCAGACAAGCAAGGGTAAAATACCTTTGTCCTCATTAATTGACACTTTCTTGGTCTTAAGAAAATATGACAAAACGCAGCCTTGCAAAACAGCTGATCATATCGATCTGCAATGCAACCAAAATCCTCTGTCCCCGTCCAAGCAAATTTGGATTTAAAACAAACCCCGGTGTTCCACCAGGTCTTTCCCCCGTTGACATTGCTCAGAGAGAATTTAGAGCAGACTGGGAAGCCGCTCATTCCTGGCACCAGCACCGCTCCAAAGAGTCACGTGCGGGAAACCCATCATCACCTTCACTGCGACGTGTGGAGCCGGCGGGGCTGCAAGCTGCGCGTCACAGAGGGCCTGGGGACAGGAGAAGCCCACTCTGTCCTAGTTCAGATCACCTATGCCGGGGAGGGGAACTATGGGTGGGGAGGAAGTAAAAAGGATAAAGATGTGCTATGTACGTGTGCCAACTGTCCAGATGAATGCGTTATGTACAGCAAGCTTGGGGAGCCAAAATTGCGGTGGGTGGAGTTTCTCAGGTCAACTACTGGGCGGCACAGTGCTGATGCCATAGATGCAAGAGGCGTGGATCCGACCTCTTTCTGCCTTGTTACTCTTCCACATAGTGTCTGTTACCATCCTCACTTCATGACCCAAAATTGTTGCCAGAGCACCAGCTGTCATATCAACATTCCAGGCATCACCTCCTTTTAAATACATTTCCCAGATATTGTCATTTTCTCTTACAACTAATTGGACAAGAACTTGGGTTCACGGCCCCACTTAGGAGTGAAGGAACATGGAAACTTTTGCTTTATTTGGGGCTTTCTGATGACACCTCACAACCTAAGGTCAATGACAGGGAATAGGGGAGCTCTGGGGATACGTGGCACCTCCAGCAGGCTTAATACAGTTCGCACCAGATTTTAATTTGTCTTTCTCTGCTTCTTTTTAAGTGCTAAGAAAAATAATGAGATATATAAAGTTTTCTGAAACCATGAAACCGAACTCATTTACCTTTATAATTTTCTATTAATCTACTACCAGAATTCATTTTGCATTTAATTCCAGTCTCTAACACTTTAATGCCCTCTCTTTAGTCTTTACACATTAGTGGTCTCAGTCATGTCAAACTTTTTCATCTCCTTTATGTTCATTTATTTTAACTTTCAGTGGTGTTCTAGCCAATCCTTTATTCTTTTTATTATGGGAGCATGAAATTTTATAATCCCCCAGAGCTTTGTTAGTCAGCTGCTACAAGGTTCTTAACCTTCGCTAATTTATTCCCTCATTTTTGACTCGCTCATCAGAGGCACGCCTTAATATTTTGTTTTTGAATATGAAAGCAACTTTTATTAAGTGGGTTTATTGCATTAATAGATTTTTATTTCAGTTTTTACAGTTATATTTAAGTTCCTGCTAGTTATGCTGCAGATCATTTTAATAACAATTTATAATGCAATGTAATATAATTTATACTTTAATAAAATAAAAATGCACACAGTATAATAAACCATGAGCAATTTTAGAAAACTTTACCTGGAAATCATTTCAAAGAAGCATGTTTTTTTTTTTTGAACTCCCAAACAGTTTTATTGCTATTTATTATAAAAGAAACTCCCTAAACAATAATAACTTCTCTTTTTAAGGGGAAAAAAAACGAAGACTGTGTCTCTTAAAAGAGCACATACGTTTTGATTTCGTGTTGGCCTCAGCCCTTCCTCCTCACTGCTTTGATCTCTCAAAAGCAGAAAGGGAATCATATTTCCTTCCTCACACCAGACACACAAATGATCAATACCAGGCTGTGAAAATCCTTAACTCGGGTTACACTGACAAGAACAATCGTGTCAGCGCTAACCGAGATGTATATGTGACGATACAATAACGCTGATGATTATAAGGCACTCTGTCCTCCTCTTGAAAATGCGGAGACATGGAACGAGTGATCAAAGTGCAAGTATGAGGCAGGCATTGCACACCCGGGAGAGAAAACCCAAAGCATGAACTGGAAGATTCGAAATCCTCCAGGTTTGCAAGCAAGACCAACATCAAGAGAAAAAAAATGTGTCGCCAGGGAGTTGGACTCTGATAGTATCTCTCTCCGGGTGAGAACTAACTGCCTGTCTCCATCGGCATTTTGGCATCACAAACCTCCTTTGAAACTCAGTAGTTTGAAACAGGAAGCTTTATTTCATTCATGAGTCTGTAGCTGGCACAGGGCAGCTTCCTTGGTCTTGGCTGAGGGCGTCTGGGGTTGGTTCTGGGGCAGCAAAGAGGCTGCTGGGCTGCGGGCTCAGGGCCCCCTGAACTCCTCCACGCCACCTCTCATGCACCAGCTATGAGTTCAGGTTCAGCCCAGGCTGGCCAAGTCTCTGCACATGAGACCTTTCAGGAGGCATCTGCTTGTGCTGTGTTAGCTCAGGGCCCGTTGTCCAAGGCAGGCGACATCCCCAAATCAGACACACAGTGGGGAGACAGACACCACCTCTCTCTGGAAAGAAGAAATAAGGGCAGGCATTTTGTCCTGTACCACATCATCTCCAAGACAATCGTGATGTTGGCTATCAAGTTCCTTACTCCCTGGTCCATTGGCCTGCACCATTCACACAACTGAGTTCTTCAGGCTAGGCACTGTTCAGAAGTGCTGAGTGAAACTCTGGCCTGAAGAAACTCACATTCCAGTGTGGCCCTTGTTTTCCAAATCAGCATCCTCTCTGACTTCAGTGCCAATGTCTTCTACACTCAACCAAAGGTATCTTTTAGGGTCTGGTATTTAGCTCAGTGGTTCCGCCACTTGCCTCTCAAGTGCAAGGACCTGAGTTCGATCCACAGTACAAAAAAAAAAAAGGTATTTTAATAACTTTTCCTTTTGTTCTGAGGACAGAATCTTTCATCTCCTTTGGGGAACATCCCACTTCTGTAGGACAAAGGATTAGCAAACACGGAAGTCCCTTTCTTGCCCTGCATCTGATCATGAGATCCAGTCTGGCCAAACAAAATGCCTTATCCTGGACGTGGGGATTGGTCTACAATTCAGCATATGACCCAGGCATGACAAAAGACAGTTGTAGGTGTGCATATAAAGCTGTTAAAGCAAATATGAAATCTTTACCTCTAAACAGTATCCTTATGTACTCATGAAAATAATCAAAAGAACCAAAAAAAAAAATCTAAAGAAGGTTTGCCATTTTCCATCCTTTAATCAATGATCATTTGATTCTTGTTTATCTTCTGGGTCACCTCATGATACAGACAGGCTCAAGAATGGTTTATGGGAAGGAAAATAAATGAACAAAATTCTCTCTGTTGGGTTATTTTTTCCATAAAGTAAAAAAAAAAAGAAGAAGATTAGCTTCTGCCCAGGTGATGAAGAATTTCAATGATCTTTGAGACCATAGCCTGAGAACCTTTTTTGAAAGTAAGAGTAGAGATTATATTAAATTAATCAATCATAAATCACAAATGATAAATTCTGCTTTTCTCAAGTCACCTTCCCATACAACACCCAAGCATGCTAACAGCAGACTTCGAAGTTCTAGTCCCTGGATTGTCACCCAGCTTGGCTTTTCTCAGATGTGTCTTATAAAGTGTTATTTACACAACTGCACACCGTGTTCTGAGTGAGAGTTATACTACATACTCTGTTGCCTTCTGAATATAACCGGCACACATCGGTGTGTGAAAGGCTCTGGGGAAAAACCTGGAAACTGTCTAAACCAGAATTTTCCTGACTCACTTAATCACAAAACAACTTTTTAAAAAAATCATCTCACACCTGTTCATATTCATAAAACCAGCTGGCCATGAAGTACCTACTAGTCTATCAACTAAAACAGAGATCAGCAAATATTTTTGTCAAGGGCCAAAGAATACATGGTTTATGCTTTGCAAGCCAGCAATGTGCCACAACCGCTCACCCTGGCCATGGTGGTGAGACATGGACTGGATGTAAACGTACAGTAATGGCTGTGTTCCAATAAAACTTTATTTATAAAAGAAAGTGGAAGGCTGGATTTGACCTGTGGTACAGTTTGCTGGTCTATATTGAAAACAACAGGAGACTGCATGGACTTGGAATCAGCCAGTCTATGTGGAGTCCCAGCCCCACACACAAGGCTAGAGCCTGCAGCAATTGCAGACCCTCTCACAACCTCTGGTCTATAACTAGAAAATGGAGATTATGCAGACTTTCACACATCAGTTGCATTTACATTCTTACATGACTTCTCTGAGTGGAGGGTGTGTGAATTAATGTGTGTGTGAGAATACACATAATTCAATAAAGAGCTCAGCTCAACACTGAGTCCCACCCAGATCAAAATGGGGTAGAATAATGATGATCTTCATAAATCAAGTAGGTTGGTCCTGAACCTATGAGAGGATTAGTTACTTTTCTCTCATTGCTGAGACAACATACCCAAGACCCAAAGTTAAATGAGGATAGGTTTATTTAGCTCACTCTTTGTAGAAGTTTCAGTCCATAGTTGGATGGCTGCAAGGCAGGGTGGCATGGCAGAGGGGCATTGCGAAGGAGAAACAGTTCATGGCAAAGCAGGGCAGGCAGAAGACAGCCAGCAGCAAAGCAGCAGCAGCAACCAAACCTGCCTTTATATTTCATGCAGTTTGGGCAATGCCACCCACACCCAGGGTAGGGCACCCCTAATCTCAGCATCATACATCCTAGTTCCAGCCACCTCTGAAAAATCCTCCCAATGACCACATGAGGCAGTGAGGGAACCTCTAGATACGAGCCACAATGATCTACATCCGGATAAACCCAAGCTGAAATTGCTGTAAGTCCAAAATGTATCCAGGACACACTACCCATAAACACCATGACAGCCACTCAGTGCACCAAGAAGTAGCATCGTCCTCGTGTTTGCAGGACTGACTTCACCAGCTGCCATGACAGTATAATACCACACATTGCTAGTCCAGGAAGAAAGACTGAAAAATCAAAATCTTAAGTACAGTTTTTACTGCAGGCATTATCACTTTGGCATGATTGTAAAATTAAAAAAAAATTAAGCCAAACCATTATTAAGTCAGGGACTATTTATAATGCAGCAAACCCAGCGTTCAGATGCATGGAGGATAAATAACAAGAGCAACAACACGTTAGCCCTGTAGAAATCCATGGACTCTGAAGGGAAGGCTCAAGACTTTCCCAGGGAATTGATCTGAGTCTGAGCCAAGCTTACCTGACTGTCGAGGGGCAGAGAACCCCAGTTAACTCCATATTTCCATAAACTACCTCCAGCAACTCTTCGGTTCATGAGGGGTCTGACTTCAGTTCATCTGTAAACGTGCATTTCTGCTATTAAATTTTGAACCACAGCCTCTGACCACCAAGCAGACCATCAGAGAGGTTTGAATTCCTTTTTATGAGTAGTATAGAATAAAGAGCAAGCACAACAAAGAGTTAGAGAGCTAATTGCACTGTGCTTCTGCCCTGTGTTTTTTATGCAAATGTTTGCTGTCATAAAGTTTTTTTTTTGCACTCATCTTAGCAAAATTATCTTTTTATTTTGTTGCACGAACTGTGTTCATATTTTCCACTTTTACTGCATCAGATAGATAAATCTTCTTTTCCATTCATCCCCATATATATATATATATTTGGGGGGGCATGCAGAGATGTCAGAGGCAAAGAAATGAGGAAATGCTCAAATCCCTTCAGAGCTCCCCTTTTGCTCCCTAGGGACCAACATTTAACGTGCTTAATTTTTTTCTTTAAAAAAAAAGACAGAAAAAAAATGAACATTTCTTTGTCAGGGAGAAGCTTTTAGTCATCTTGACACCAGGCTTTCATGCAGCAAAAATATTACTAATACTATTTTCCCTCTGAAGTGCATTTGTTATCAATATGCACTTAAACTGGTGATCAAGTCTTGCTAGGAGAGACACCTGCTCTGCATTTGCTATCTGTTTAATACCTTAGAGATACATCACTTAATAATTTAGTGCAAACCATTTAGCATTTTAGCCCATCATCACTTATATTACACACAGGATTTCAGTAATGTCTGATAAAATTATGTGTTAGCTGCCTTATGTGTGTGTAAAACTTAATAAGTCTTCTTTCCCCCCTCAAGTTTAATAACTGATTTTCTTACATTTATGGATGTGAAATTTTATTGCTCGTGGATATAGTTTAAACCTAAATCTTCATATCTTATAAATTGATTTTTAGTTTCCTTTTTGACCTTATGAATTTCAATCAGACATTGACCTCTTGTTGCTCATGAATCTGACTGATTTAATGCCTTCTAACAATAATAGTGGAGAAAAAGCATTATCATACGAGCCCACAGGGTTTGCAGAAACCCATAACTAGATCTTGGAGGCCTCTGGCAATAATAACTCTTGACCTAAGACCACTCTCTAAGCCAGCCTCCTTGACTATGCTGGGACAGCCCTTCCTGTTATGGTTAACCAGTGTGAATGATGGGAAAGCCTCCAGAGGAGGTTGGTTAGTTAAAACTGTTTTTAAGATGCAACCTTGAACATAAACCAGCAATGGGAAAAACACAAGAAGCGAATTTTATCTCAATTTTACTATGACTGAGAGGAGAAATAATACCCCAGAGCTGTCAGGGAGGGAGGATTTTAAGTCTTTTAGCTGGATAAAAAAATTAAAAATTAATATTAATTGTCTTTACCAACTGTATTGTTACTCTTCTGTCTCATATTATGACTGCTGAGTCTACAGTACAAATGGAAGAGTTGAAAGATTGCTCCTTTGTTTCCTGGCTGTGCTAATTTAATTTAATTGGTTTACTGAATAACTGGATGTTGATGTTCATTATTCCTTATTAAGAAAGACTCTTAAACCAAAAACAAAAGCAGCTCTTTCCCCCCTTGTTCTTTCCTTTTTTGTGAACACAGGGGTCCAACTTTTTACTGCACAGTGAACAACAGTTTTGAAAAAAAAAAAAAAACAGCTAGAATCTGGCTTTACCTAAGAGCTTCCCCTCCATGATTCATTCTCTTAAAAATCTAAAAATCCCTCAAATTGCTACAACACCATGCTGGCAGTAGAATGCTGACTAACACAAATTATTTGGGGGAGAATAGATCTTTTCTGCTGAGAACTTAAGTAGACGACCTACTTAACACACTTGCTTTGTAGGTAGCTGTTATAAGAAAAAAGGAAAGAGATTCAGAAATCTTATTCTGAATGAACCTCACTTCAACTCCCAGGCCAAGTTCAATTTTGAGATTCAAGAGAATCCAACATTTGATGCTCATCTCAGTTCAATTGGCCAAACTGCAAGAGATGTGAGACAGTAGCCATTGCTTTCTGCTGGACAATACTTTCAATTTCCTTCCTTCCAAGGAGCTGATGGAATTATACTTTCTAACCACCTAGAAATCCCTCCTGATGGCTTTGACCAGTGAAATGTGAGCAGTGCCTTTAAAAGTGGACACACAATTCTACAGCTTGTTCTTCGAACTGCACAGGTGACAGAGCCCCCTATTGGTTTGGAGGTATAAACACTGTCATGAGATTCTGCCCTGGACAGTTGTGTGAACCATGGCACCAAGAAGGAAATGCTATTGTTTCAGACCAATGAGGTCTTGAAGATTTCTCTTTTTTTTTTACTGTATCATAATGAAGCTGAATGTGTCTGATAGTTCTACCTCCATTTTTTTTTAATTCTTGTGGATTAATTGGGGAGTAGAATATGTGAAACTAAAGCAGAGTGGACCATCAGATCCCAAATACCAATCTTATAAAGGAGAAATCTAATAACCTGGGTCCTATCTTTAAGCTAAAGCATTGCCACCAAAGGCTCCTTCTGAAGTCAGCTGCAAAATTAAATACACTAATCTATTAGTGGTAGTTAACTCATCATTACATGTTAGCAAATCTTTTCCATAAAAAGAGTTTAGGTTTCTAAAATCTAAAAGGCCAAAGAAGGTAATATTATGTTTCAGGTCAGAAGCTAAGGAACCACACTGTCAAGAAATTCGAAGAATTTTAGTTAACGGTTCCTATACTGAAGTGTTCCAGTGGTGTGAACTTTACTGATGCCTACAGCTGGCTTTGAAATGTGTCCCGACACCATGACAGGGACTGTGGGTCAGCAGAGTGCTGAAAGGGTACACGGTGAGGTATAAATATTCACTGTGGAATACAGGTGATTAGTCAAATGGGCATTGACATGTCTCTTTTAACTTGCCTATAGATTTGAAATTTTTCATAGTAAAATCTTTGGAAGGGTTATGGTCAATCCAGCCAAGTCATATGCTCAACTTATTACCAGCAAGTAATTACTCCAAGAGTGAGGGAATATGATTTGCCAGAACTGAGGGCGAGGAGGCTGGGAACTGTTGTTACTGAAAGCTCAACAGAGCCACATGGAGAATAGAGGGACTGTTCGCACCTGGCATAAAGTTGATGTGACCAGAGAATCAGGAAAAGAGAGGCTGTGCAGATAAAGCAACACTCCACCACTATTCTGAGCAAAAGCACAGAAGGGAGGAAGCCAGGCTCTGAGGGCAGTGGAAAATGGGAATCCATCTGCACACGCGAAACCAAAAGTTACATGAAGATTTACTCAAAAGAGTACAGGGTGTGAGGCTCTAGAACAAACAAGATAAATCTAGGAGGGCAGAGATCAGAAAAATGGTTGCCTCACTGGGGATTTAGCTCAGTGGTTCTACCACCTGCTTCACAAGCACAAGGACCTGAGTTCAATTCCCGGTTGACTGGAAAAAAAACCTCTGGGATAATGATAGTGTTCTAGATTTTAATAGGAGTTTGAGCTACACAGCTGTGTCCAGCTGTCAGAGCACATCGGGTATACACTTAAGATTTGTGCACTGATTGTAGGTCAATTTTACAGCAAAGAAAATGAAGGAAATAAACAATGAACTCTAGCTAATGATATAAATGTTAAAGTGTTTAGGCAGAAGTATACCAGTGGCAACTTGCTGTAAAATGGGTCAGAAACATCAGATGGATTAGTGGATGAAAAGATTAAAAAAAAAGTGTAGTATGTTCCCAATGGAATCTAAAGGTAATTTTACAATTTTTCACTGAAATTTCTTTCTGTTTTGCTATGTGCTTCAACTTTTCTCAATAAAGTACTCAGATAAAATAAGAATTTAAAGCGTAAGTCATACAGTTTTAATTTTCACCTTTTGAACTTGAAAGCAGCTCATGAAACACGAATTTTGCTAACAGCTCAACTATCCAGAATCTATCAGGCCGAGTAAGACAAAATGAACTCCCAGTGAGCAGACCGAGTTTGGAGCCAGCTGGATGTGGCTTTGTCCAGCCATGAATCAATTTTGGAGCAATAATTTGTGCCAAGCGTTGTGGTAAAAGTCAGGGATACAGTGGAAAGCAAAAGAGAAGACAATCTCACCCTCACAGAATCTGCAGTCTTGTGGAGAGACACAGCAGAGTCAAATGACCCAACAAAGGAACTGATAATTGCTGTTCATGATATGCACTGTGAAGAGAAGTACAGAAAACCACCAGCTCAAGTGCCCTGAGAAGTGAATGCAAAGATGGGATTAAACAGGCCAGAAATGATGAGGGGAGGAAGGAAGACTGGACATTGAGAGACCACGGAACACTGGCCAAGGAGAGCAGAGAGGAAGGAGGATTCGGTAGGCACAGCCACGGACCACACCGCAGTTCTGAGAAAGTGTTGGCAAAGCTGGTAGGAATCCCCTAACAAAGACTGCCCATAAAGGAGTCCCGCACCAGGCAGAAATGGCCCAGTTCTTTATGCTCACTGGCTTTGGCCACAGCCGAGGACATCCCAGGAAAAACAAACCTTGGTGTGAATGCCACGCTGGATCAGAAGGGTCAGTGCTCTGTGCCCACCACCCTGGCAGTCAGTGAAGGCAGCAGTGTTAGTAAGGATATGGACTCGGCAACACAGCAGATTCCTCCAGGGAAAAGTGGAGTCTTCTTAGCTGGCTAACAACTTCTGTGAAGCTGAGTCCATTGCACAGAACTCACAGAGCTGTTGTCCAAAATGTCACTAATGAAGGGTATAGAGTGCATGTAACCATGGCTGCACATATGCAATGCTCAGTAAATATCAGCTTTCTTGCTGTAGAGCCATAGGAATGACAGAAGGAGGCCTTCAAGACCCTTGACTATACATACACAAGTTTCCTCACCACCAAAGCACCAAACCTGGAATTTCCTTGTGTTGAATTCTGATGATAAAATGCTGAATGATGGGTGCTTTTATAGCCTATGGTTAGAAGAACACAGGATAAGGTGGGGCATGGATGGTTACCTAAAACATATCATTTATCATAGTCACAGTTTTTGTCATATCCATGTACTATCTGTTCTATCATTTACTTAATATTTGTTTTTAAATCAACTGTAAGGGACCCCTCCTTAAACATTCAGCTTTATCCTTAGCAATATACACATGAAGTTATAGCTGTGAGGTACTGGTTATACTGCTCTCTAGTACACACTAAACTAGACAACACATAGTTAGGAAACTTTTCTAAAATGCTTATCTACCTTCTAAAATGCTGTTTTGGACCTAGAGTATACATATCACTAAGGCATCCAAGGACAGCATTCAAAGGGTCTATGGGCACAAAAGGGGGAAAAAATTACATCCTTACTTTCAGCAACATCTTATAAAATTTAGAATTTTGTTCAATTATAAATGTAGACAATAAACCAGTGTCCAATAAAGTACAATTCATGTCTGCCATCCAACCAAATATTATGTGTTCAAGTTGCGATAAGATTCAAAATCAGGAGAAAATCAATCAACTGAAATGACCCAGAATTGACACAGATGTCAGAATTTGCCAACAAGGGCGTTAAAATGTAGAGCTTGTAACTATTTCATATTTTCAAAAGGTTTAGTTGAGTTGTGGAGCATAATTTTCTTAGGAAGCAAAAGCAAATTTCATCTTAAATATGAAAACTGTACAATCTGATATGAAAAAATACACTAAATGGGATTAATAGCAAATTAGGCATTGCAGAAGGAAATATATTAGAGGCATAGCAATAAAAACTATGCAAAATAATTTTTAAATAAATAGCCCAAAAGTTAGCTGTGGTGGGCTGGGAATTTAGCTCAGTGGTTCCACCACCTGTCTCAAAAGTGCAAGGTCCTGAGTTCAATCCCTGGTGACTACAAAAAAAAAAAAAAAAAAAAAATTTTTCAAGAGGTTAAATAAAATACATGCTTTCTTTTCCAAAATCTATGTTCAATTGGAACATCTAAAAATAAAAACAGGACAGGTAGGAAAAGAAAAAAACTTTTTAAATGATGGCAGATAATTTTCCAAATTGTATAAGAACAACAAACACAGACCCAGGAATCTTAATGAACCCAAAGCATCAAAAGTATGAAGAAAACTATTCCAGTCATGGCACAATCAAATTGCTTAAACAAGTGTAAAGATTAAAAAAAGTCACTAGATATAAAAAAATGACATATATTCAACATGGATGGATGGATGAGAGATTCTATGAAATGTTAGATAGATGTAAAGCACATAAAATAAAACTAATAGTTACAGCAGTTTCTCACCAGAAACAGTACAAGTGAGAAGACAGTACAAGAGCACCTTTAAAATACTAAATACTCTTTAAAAAGAGACTAACTTTGTCTAGAATTTTATACCCAATAAAAATGCAGTTCAAAATAAAAGCAAAATACTTCTCAGGCATACAAAAGCTGAAAGGATGTGAACTCAACAGAACTGCACTATTTTAAATGTTGAAGATTGCTTTAGACCCCAGAAAAATTATTTCAGATAGAAATTGAAATCTATACAAAGTCACAGCAGCCATGGAAATAATAACTCCTGGGAAAGTAGATAAGATTTTTTTTTCTTACTGTTTAATTCCTTTAAAATATAAATTATTGATGAGATCGATACACTAACAGTGGAGTAGGGGTTATCATATGTAAAAGAGTCAAATGTTTGATCATGATTATCTACTGTCAAGAGTAGGTAAGTGGAAGTTTAAAAGATTCTGATACCACGTGAAAAGTGGTATAATATCATTCAAAGACAGACTGTGATAAGCTAAAGAGCTATACTAACTACCTTAAAGTAATCAATAAAATAGCAAAATAATGAGCTATAGCTAATAAGCCACAAAGAAGACCAAATCAACCCTAAACGATATTTAATCTAATTAATATTTAATCCAAAAGAAGGCAGTGAGAATGAAGAGACTATGAGAAAAATGGAAATTAAGTAGTAATGCAGTAGCTTCAAACATAACCATATCCAAGTTCACATTAAATGTAAATGGTTTAGATATTCACAGACAAATGCTGAGACACTGAACCAAAAAGGAAGTCCAAACTTTTTCTGCCTGTAGGACATTCATGTTAAGTATAAAGACATAAATAGGTTAAAAAAGAAGGAATGTATAAAGTTAATACTGTACTAAAGCTAATCAAAAGAGAGAGTAGCTATAGTTACCCAAAATTTTAAATACCTGCTCTTTGAAATATAATGTTGAGAGAATGAAAAGGCAAGCCACAGACTGGGAGAAAATGTCTGCAAGTCATATATCTGATAAAGGACTTGTATTCCAAACACGGAGAACTCTCAAAACCCAATGAGAAGTCAAACAGTCCAAAGAGATTAAAGCAGATACATCATCGAGTATTACGTGGATAACAAACAAACCCATGAAAGGACATTCAATGTTATTAGACAACAGAGAAACTCAAATTGGGCCGGGGAATTAGCTCAGTGGCTCCATTTATGAAAAGAAAAGAAAGAAAGAAAGAAAGGTCCTGACCCACATCACTGAGAACACCAAGGACAACCTCCAGGCCCTGAAAAGCTTTTTAGTCCCTGCTGTCCGGCTGTATCCTCAGCTTTAGCCCTAACATACGTTTGGGGAGCTCTCACACAAATCCAGCAGAATTAGAAAGCGTACCTTTGGCCTGATCATCCTAACAGAGTATAAGAGCTAAGTCTCATCGGCCTGCTGCGGGAATGTGTCCGTTACTGAAGCCACCTCTGCAGTCAAGAGGGTGGAACTGGCCAACAGGCCGGACGTGGCCATTCCTGGAGTCACGCATGGAGGCTGATCCCGTCTGACTGATACAGGGCATGAGGGAGAAGTGGTTCCCAAAGGACAGCTGAGCTGCTGCCCGGGGAAGCAGGCACAGACCTCGGCACGCACAGCATAGATTCTTACGCATGACGGAGAAACAGTGCAACCAACAGGGCTGCGGCCTCTCTCCTCCGTGCAAGAGACCCACGCCGGCAGTCTCTGCGTCTCAGTGCCCTTTCCTGTATTTCCCTGCACAGCATAACTTCACAACACACTTTCAGGATCTTTCCTGTTGATGTTGACCTTCAAACTCACACCCAGGAAACAAATCGGGTTAGAGTACTTTCTCTAAAATACGAAGAGCAACATCCAGGGTATCTTGAGCATCACCGGACATGCGGCAGTCCAGGGAGCTCCAGAGTGATCAGAGCTCCTCAAATGAGGGCCAACTTAGAGGAAAGAAGGCATGAAACATGAAAGTAAAAAGATCCGCTGTGCTTTTTTAAAAGGAGAAATGCATATAAGGTAACCAGAAACTTTAGCCCTTACTCAGCACTTAAAACTATTAAGAATGTTACCATGTGGCCAGGGATTTAGCTCTGTGATTCTGCCACCTGCCTTGCAAGTGCAAGGACCTGAGTTCGATCCCTGATACAAAAAAAAAAAGAATGCTACTATGATAAACAATGACCTCTTACTTCTACATTTTACTTTTACCTTTCAATCATTTAGTTTTTTTTAAATGCTTTACTTTTTGTCTTATAGAAATAAGGAAAAATACTACATTTTAAATCACATTATCCTGTTTCAGCACCAACTGTTCTCATTGCTAAGATTATATTGTGAGTTTAAGATTTTCAAATTCAAAGAAAGGCAGGTACTGGCTTGCCATCCTGAAATTTGACCATCGACTCCAAAGTTATCTGAATACCTCTGGCAATAATAACCTCCCCCCCCCAAAGGATTTGGTGGCATTTCTCATTTTCTAAATGACATCAAATTATTTGCAGAAGATACGACATGAATTATGAATCAATCAATCAACATTTATTTCTCCTGGTCTTCTGAGAGCCTTCCCTGGTTCTATTTTTTAGGGATCGTTGGAAATAAGTTCTTTAGGGGAACTCTCACAATGTCTGGGACTTTTTTTTTTATTTCCTTTCCTGTTAAGCCATATCACTCATAATGGCAGAGTGCTAGCTGACTGTATAAATTTGCCCTTTTCTGTTTATCCTGCAGTTGCCTGTCAAAGCAAATAAGCCTGCTTTGCATTACAGCTTGGAAATTAAGTTGTTGGAGAGTAAGTCCCTCTAGTTAAGGGAAACCAGTGATCTCAAAGGAACAAGCAGCCAGCACATCTGCACCGGTGGCAATTAGGCAACGTTGGAGTAGGAAGTGAGAAATCTTCAAAGGCCCATTTATATACTCGGTGAACTTAATCGCTTTCTCTTAAATGTAAAAACATCTGTTTTCCAAAATATCTTTCCTTATCAAGATTGTGACTGTAAAAGTTAATTCTCACAGATGCTATTAACATAACTAAGAAGAAAATCTCATTTCCTCTTCAGCCCTCTTTACCGCTGGGTCATAACCCTAAACGGTATTCAAACGGCCTCTCTTAAGACCTAGGGAGCACAGAAGAGTACTAGTGACAGTGGAAGTGTGCTAACTTTGAGTACTGTTTCCATATTCCCCAGAACATTTCATATTTATGCAAGGGGTAATAGTAGCAAATATTATTGAGTGCTTTGATATGAATTTTAAATTACTAGGTGCTTGACATGCATTATCTTTCTTAATCCATCCAGTTCTGAGAGGCATTTTTATGCTCATTTTGCAGATGTCAAAACTGAGTTTCAATTAAGTAACTTGTCAATTAAAATTCATCATTTTTTGCACATGTGTATTAAAATAAATATGTGATTCTTAAAAAACACCTCATCTGTGCATTATACATAGAATTTCTCTCTCCTACTATCTGTTATGTCGGCATCCCAATTTTGGAAAACTCGAGAGGAAATGATGAAAGAAGGAAATCTGCTGATGCCTCATCGTGCCAAGCCCTGCCCTGGTGCCTCCCACACTGTGGGCATATTTGGTCCGCACAGAGTAGGTGCAAGCAGTGGGCAGAGGTTGGACTGGAACTCGTGTCTCTCTGCACCTACAGCTCTGAACACAGGTGTGAGAACCACAGTCCCAGCTCCACCACTCAGATTGTGTGAGTTTAGACAAATCTGTGAAACTCTGAACCGCCACTCCCCGACCTGTAGATCCTATCTTCGACTGCCACGGTTTCTCTGAAGACCAAACAAGAGGTGCATCTTTACAAAAGTTGGACTCCATGACAGCCATGGCAATTTCAGCCTCCTGGAACTCACACCTTTGGGTTGCCCCTCACACGAAGTAGGACCAAATCATGTGGAAACTAAGGTGGCGGCATACTGTGATTTGTGAGCCTAGGTCATGTCTCTGGCTCACTCTGGGGGAAGCCACCTATCACACCATGAGAGCACTCAAGCCAACCTCAGCAAAGCCCACTGCCGAGGTACTGAGACCTCCTACCAAGAGCCAGGGAGGAGGTCTCCTTGGAACTGGCCCTTACAGGCTCCAAGGGTCCAGCCTTCAGGTAGCAGTGACCTTTGAGCTGCAAGCTCATGAGAGATTTCAAACCTCAACCACTCCGTTAGACGACTTCTGGTGCTACACCCTTAGAAGCCAGGAAGTAATAAGCATTAGTTGCTGTTTTAAGCCACTGGAGTCTGGGATAATTTGTTATGCGGCAATACATAGCTGATACAGGGTAATGCTCCAGTGAGGAGTCAAAGTCCAAGCCCTTTCTACTTCAGCAAAATAAAACACCTTTCCTCTAAAGAAAAGCCCTTTGTAGTACATTTTAAGCCCTCTAGCACTAGGTAAGGTATGAAAATAATAACAGGATGTTTAGGGGTGGGAGATTTGAGTGTTGCTATTGAGGTAGCCACATGCCTTAGTCACGTGCACACAGGACTGTGTCGCTTGAGAAATTCAAAGTCCCATCACTGACACCACCAGCTCAGGCACCTGACCTAATACAACTACAAATCAGCATTTTCAATATCCACTTCCGGAACCCACATATGGATCATTCCCCGGATTCCAACCACTCAGTGGTTTGTTTCTTTCCCCTGTTTTTTCCCAGCAACATGAAACAATGAAAGTGAAGCATGCAAAGAAATCTTTCTAATAGAGAATCCAGCTTTTCCTCTCTGTTGCCTCTCCCATCGGAGGCACACAAAGAGCAGGAACAGACTTAATATTTTTATATTAACAAGACTCATAGTAATAGCAGCTCTCTGCAACCTAGCAGTCACATAAAAATAAATCACTATCTTTTCAACTGGTACCCTCACTGCAGGTTCTGTTGCCCTGTACAAAGCTCTTCATCCATTGTTGAGGGAAAAGTTTCAGAACCACAGAGAAGTCCTTGGCTTCTCCCCTCAGGTTCTAGTGAGGAGTAGTCTACTTCTCTGTCCTGCAGTCAGCGCACCCGAGTAAATGGTCCAACTTCCAGTGCCTAATGATAGGGATGAAACTGAGTGGTCTACACTGCCTATGGGAACGTGGACAGGTGCAGCACATTAGAGAAATGATTAAGTGACACAATGATTTTGCATCAAGCACTCATTGAATACTGACTGCAGATCCTAATGCATACATATTAGATGCATCATCAGGGGTCAAGAGAATAACACTGAGGGCACAAATGTGCTGTAAGTGGACAGGAAGTGGCAACTTAGGAGAGCAGGTAGCACTTTCTTTTTCAGAGAATAAATTACGGGTCTACTGACTTGAACACTAAGCAGAGAAAATATGTGTTGAGTGCTTCAGCCTGCCATGACCAGCGCTTGGTTGTTTTGGCATATACATTATCCTCAATCCTCCGAACAAACAGATCTACTAGCAAGAGCTACCGTTAAGACTGTTTCATATTTGAGCCAAATGGCTGAAAGCAGGGATTGGCAAAGCACGGCCCAAAGCCACATCCAGCCTGCTGCTTGCTGTGTAAAGACACGGCTGCCGTGGGACACAGCTATGCTTGTGAGTTCACACAGTGCCTGTGGCTATTTCACACCACAAGACAGAGTTAATCCTCAGGCAGAGATGTGTGGTCCATGGTATGGACTGAATTGCATCTCCCCCAAATTCTTACGTTGACGCCCAAACTCCAGTACGACTACATGCAGGTGTCTTAATGACTTTCTCACTCCTAGGTCAAACTACGCAGCACCCACAAGTTAAAGGAGGAGAGGTTTAACTGGCTCACGGTTTGTAAGTTTCAGTCTATAGTCAGCAGGCTCAAGGCAGGGCAGCAGAGCAGAGGGGGATGGCAGAGGAAAAACAGTTAGTGGCACGGCAGCAGGAAGCAGAGAGAGATGAAAAGAGGAGATACAGATAACACATACAGACCCCTGCAGGCCACGCCATGACCCACCCCTGCCCACCAAGCTTTACCTCCTGATAGCACACTCAACTACAAACCCATGGTGGACTGACCCAGTATCACACACCCATGTTCCGGTCACTGCCTCAGAGCCCCATCTATGAGTCGTGAGGCTTTAGGGAGACATCTAGCCATAAACCATACTGCCAGAGACGTCAGGAAATTAAAGTTAAATGAGATCATCAGGGTGGAATTTCATCTGCTAGGACAGTACTCTTGTTTTTTAAAAAGGAGAAAAGCTCTTTCACTCTTACTCTCCTCTGCCCAATGATAGGTTGCTGTCCACAAACCAGGCACCATGCCGGCACCCTGACCTCAGCCTCACAGCCTTCAGGACTATGGAAAAGTACATTTCCACTGTGAAAGCCACTCCGTCCACAGAACTGATAGTGAGGCTTTTAAAGCTTTCAGTGATACACACAGACTGCTGCAGCACCACTGGTCTACAGTAGTGTGACACAGAAGCCCAAGGTGACTAATAGGTCCCACGAAGTCTGAAATACTGGCTCTCAAGCTCTTTATAAAAAAGGTTTTCAGGCTCATGAAGACCTTTCAAATGAGCTAGAAGTTCTCCTTCAACACCTTTGATTCACTACCGGGAAATCAGTGGATCTCTGAATGTGGACTACTTGATTTAAAGGCCCAAATACACCCTGGAACACTGTCCTTGTACCTTTCTTTAGGCCGCAATAGCTCCAAAAATACAATGAACACCACAGGAAACTCAAACGAACTATGCCCAATATTCACCTCCTAATTCCCTACCTTTCCCAAACCTGCTTTTCCATCTCAGCTCATTAATTCCTCCTCCCAGTTCTCAAGCTAAATTCCTTGGTATTTTCTGGGATCCTGTCTTCCCTTTCAACCTATCGCGCCATGCAGCCCAACCCAGTCAGGTCTCCCTCACAGCAGACTCAGTAGCCACTGCTCTGTTCCATCCCTAGCTGGGCTCTCCTTCCATCCTGGCCTTCCTGCTCTGTTCTTACAGGGAGCTGGAGTTTTCCATTAAACCATACAGATGACCGTGTTCCTCCCCTCCTCCAAAGTCTCCATTGGCCACTGGCGTGCCCAGAGAACCAAAGTTCTATATTCCTGCCCGGCCACTCCTCTTTGACTACCTTCTCAGCTGACTATTCTCCCTCCTAACCAACAGGCTGACCGCTCACCTGGCCTCAACTCACGAGACAGCGTCCTTGCACCCAGAGTGTTTGTCCCACAGATAAACACACAGCTGTCTTCATCACCACCCTCACGTCTCTTCATATTCTCAGTGTGTGTTTCCATGATGTATTAGTCACTTTCTCATTACTAAAACAAAATACCCAACACACACAACTGAAAAGAGGAAAGCTTTATTTTGGTTCCAGGTTTGGGGGAATTGGTGCAGGGTTGACAGACCTAAAGGAAGGAACAGCATAGCTGAAGGGCATGACAAAGAAAAGAGCCTCAATCCATGGTGACCAGGAATGAGAGAGAGAGAGGGAGAGAGAGAGAGAGAGAGAGAGAGAGAGAGAGAGAGAGAGAGAGAGAGAG